>NW_015386458.1:1226347-1252066 GCF_001527695.2 Protobothrops mucrosquamatus
CAAGGAACAGTTGCTGGAATTGGGTCTGTCTAGTTTAATGAAGAGAAGGACGAGGGGGGACATGATAGCAGCCTTCCAATATTTGAGGGGGGTGCCACAAAGAAGAGGGAGTCAAACTATTTTCCAAAGCGCCTGAAGGCAGGACAAGAAGCAACGGATGGAAACTAATCAAGGAGAGAAGCAACCTAGAACTAAGAAGAAACTTCCTGACAGTTAGAACAATTAACCAGTGGAACAACCTGACTCCAGAAGCGGTGAACGCGCCAACACTGGAAGTTTTTAAGAAGAAACTGGACAGCCATTTGTCCGAAACGGTATAGGGTTACCTGCTTGAGCAGGGGGTTGGACTTAATGACCTCCAAGGTCCCTTCCAATTTTATTATTATTATTATATGCTAAATGTTAAATTTATTTGATATTTGGATCACCTTTTTCTCTCTTTTTTTGTACACCATTTTTTTTCATTGTTGTTGTTAATGCTGGACATATATTTTGTTTTGTTTGTTTCTTTTTCTGTTTTGTATTTTACCTTTCATGATAAAACGAAATAAGTGTACTGAAACAGAAACTCTGCTCTCATTAAATTTCATTTTAAATATCTGTTAGAGAACTTGTCACCCATTGAATCATCCTTTTAGACCTGTTTCCTTACCGGGATCCTTCAGCAAGGATAGAGCTGCCACTGCGATGCCTTCGCTCCAGAAGTTGGACATGCTACTCAAGAGATGACACCTCTTGAATGACAGTATATATAGCACAGCCCAATGACAGTGCAGGAAATGTTTCATGACGTTTTGTGTTATGTCATAATCTTTGATCTAGCTGAGGACAGATGCTGGGTGTGCACCCCCCAGACCCTCCACAGTAGCTTTGTATAGCTTTGAAGATGAAAGTTTGCAAGCTAAAAACAGAGATCCTGAGAATCTCAGATGGCATCTAAACACCTTTTCCCCCCCCCCTCAAATATTTGGTAGCAGGTTTCAGGGTCTGCCATTTGTCAATAGAACTGAATGGACATTTTGTGCAGGATATTCTTGCCCATCTGAGGAACAGGGTTGATCAAGCTCCCTGCCTCCAAGGATTTCTGAACAGTGGGTTGTCGATAAAATCTCTGCTGGTCCATTTGTTGTGCTAGTTCGGTTCATGGTTTGGAATGGTTTGTATACCAGATTCTGAAAGCCTGTGTTGAAAGAAAAGTCTTCATCATGGTTCAGTCCAAGCCGGGAATAAACAACATGGCTAGTGCTTTAGAAAGAAGGTTGCATTTTATTGAATAGAGAGCCAGACAGACAGATGGCTCTGGAAGAAAAAAGAGAGAGCACATGTAGGGAGTGGATTTTTATACCCTCTGGAGCCTTTTGTTTGGAGTGGTTCCTGTGGCATGAACTTTGACCTGAGTCTGAGTGTGCCTTTCTGGTATTCTGATGGTGGTGGGTTAATCCTATTATGTCCCAAAGGTCAATCCTGCTTCCCTGGGGCTGGGGCTGATGAGTATTAGATTTTTGGTGTGAGGGATTGTTGATTCTAGGGATCGTTCTTCCTAATCCCAGTTTCCTGACTCAAGTCTTTTTGACAAGATTATCACATCTGCAATTCTACAGACTTGGTTTCTGTTTGGGACAGAGAAACTTGGGGAGCAGGGTTGGTTTCTGCTTTTAAAATCCTTTAGGGAAATATATTCTACCTTTTAAATATTTCCAAAAATATTTCTTTGTCTGGGGGGGGGCTGACTTCCCACACCTGACAACCATTTGCCAGCCTCCAAGCCACCTTAAAAAGACATACATGGCAATGGTGGTTCTAGCTGGCAAGGTCTCTAGATTATTTCTTTAAAAGGAGCTTCTGGTTTTTATGGTTTTTAACATGTCAAGGCTTCTACTGCTGCCGTTTTTTCTAGACCACTTTTTAGACCATTTTCAGTAGTGTTTTTGCTGTCATTTCTTTCAGATCCCCCAAACCTCTCTTGTTTATAGTTTTTCTGACATTCAGAATAAAAATGCTAGAAAGAATAAGAAATAATAATAAATGCTAAATAAATCTTACTAGAGAAGAATTCTATATCTGGCAGATTAATGTAATCATCGCCACCCATTACTGCCAAAAGAGGCAGGAGGATTTTGTTCCTATTGCTAAAATGTCGGCAAAATCTTTTTTTAATGAGAAATATTGTGTTGCAATATATCAGTCATGTGGGTGTCTTTACATCTGCAGAAACTTCTCCAGTGAAACTAATTGAGAGGACGATACTCTGCTTTGAGTTAAGAAATGAAAAAGTCACTATCTAAAGTTAATGCAGGACGACCACAGAAGTGACTGGGCAGTGATACCCTATCTCTGCCCGCCTCTTGAAAGGACTGTACAAAAGGCAGTTGTAACTGAATTAAGATCTGCTTGTAGGCCTCTGGGACAAGCAAAGGCAACACACTTCCACCATCACCACAACAAAGAGATGGAGCTGCCTGCATCTTTTCCCAGGCTTCTCCCTTTAAGATTGTGAGCTTTTTATCAGATCCGTCACCATCTCCAGCCAACACAACATTAAGACTGTATGCTGCACGCAGACAACCATTTAAAAACCACGCCTATGATGTCTAGTAAAAGAATTGTAATCCTCACATGCTGGATATCCAGAGTTGAGTCAAAGTAAAGGTGATGATGCAAGTTATTTCCATCAATTATTATCTTTGGGTTTCCCAACCACAGATCAACAAAGAGTTTGCTATGTTCCCTTACATAACCCATTATGCCAGTGGTTCTCAACCTGTGGGTCGGGACCCCATTTGGGGTCGATCGACCATTTCATGGGGGTCGCCAAGCAAGGCTGTCTGCCATTTTTTTGTCCGCCATTTATTTTGTCCGCCATTTTTCCCCTTTTCCGGCGGGTGCCTTACCTCCCTTGGGCTGGGCCAGCCGGTGGTCAGCCTGCTCCGTCTCTGCCGCTTGCCAGCTACGCCTCGGCCGGCACAGGGGGCGGAACCACGCATGTGCGGCGCTCCCGGGCAGGGAAAGTCCTCGACTTACGACCGGTTTAGTCCTCGACTTACGACCGGTTGGGGTCGCGGCATTAAAAAGGTTGAGAACCACTGCATTATGCCAACGATGCCCGTTCTTGTTAGCTTGAGTGCCTCTGTTACAGGGAAAGAAGAAGAAAAGAATCTCTCAAAGACAGACCACATGCCCTGGAAGTAAAGGTGGGCAATGTTAATTCATTAATTAGGTCGTATCACTGTTACAGTATTTGAATGCTATGAGAAAATCATTGCCTTAGAGCAGACATGTCAAACTCACAACGTCACAGGAAGTCGCACAACATATCGGAACAGTTTGTCATTGCCGGCAATGGGGTGGGCGTGGCTTCCGGATGATGCATCTGGCACGCGGGCCGGCAGTTTGACACCTCAGCCTTAGAGTGAAATTCACCTGTGTTTTAGACAGATTTGTTGCTGTAAGAATGAAGCCAAATAGAATGTATTAAATTGGGGGGGGGGGGGGAAATGTACTGAGATTCCAAAAATAATCAAACTGTAAATCTGAGCCTTTTCCCAATTAAGACCTTGTCATGTTACTAATTACATCAAAAGGAGCCCAGCAGAGTCAGAGGCCTTTCTGCCCCCATTACTACTACAAAACTTTCTCTCCAACATTCCTTGTCCAAAGTTTCCTGAAGCCACTGAGAACGGCATTTCTGGGAATCACCAGGCTTCAGGCTGGAAGTGGGAGATGCTCTCTCCATTAATATAAATTTAATAAATAAATGTCCAGCAGTATCTTGGGGCAATCCCAGAACCTCCTGGTTGTTCCACTTCTTTAGTCAGTTCAGCAAAAAGAGCAGGGGCAACGAGTTAAAATTATTTAACAAATAAGGTATTGCAAAGAGTTTCAACAATATGGCTGTCAACCAATTTTAGAATTATGAGAGATAAATGTAATATAATGATGTAAGCCAGTGATGGCAAACCTTTTAGAGACTGAGTGCCCAAACTGCAATCCAAAACCCACTTATTTATTGCCGGGTGCCAGGTGGGTGGGCGTGGCTGTGGTGGTCATGGCAGAATGGGTGGGTGTGGCCAAGGTGGGCATGGTCACCTCAATGCTGCTCGTGGGCAGGGACTCCTGTGGGGGGCGGACAGGGTTGGGGGAGATCCAGGGGGTCTCTGGTGAGTGGGACAGTGGGCAGGAGGCTCGTCCTGCGGGGTAAAGGGAGGCGAGGCAGGGAGGGGGTGCCATTGTCACAGGGCAAGGCGACGCAGGGGCCGGGGAAGCTGCTGCCTGACACCATCGGCCCCCACACACAGAGGCCAGCGAGCGCATGGGGCCGACGGTGTACAATGTACAATGTAACAAAGCACAATTCCGTCCTCCAATTAACAGTCATAAATCACATTCCCCAATTAGCTTGAGGCACGGGCTTTCTCCCCAACTCTCCAGCCCGCCATAATTCTAAAAACTCAGGGCCCAATGACCTTGGGTTCCCACAGCTAAGTTATTATTGTTATGACTAGCTAGAGTCTCATCCACATTCCCCCTCCCAGCATCAACTAACCTAAAAGCAAGAGGAAAAATGGCTGCATTTTCATCTGTTGTCAAAGCAAGAACAACCTTTTGGGCACCAGAGACCGGTTCCATGGAGAAATTTTTCCGCAGACCAGAGGATGTGTGGCTTTGTGTGCTGCCTGCATCTTGCAGATGGGGCTTTGTTTGTTTGTGCAGACAGGTTGCTGGCATGCCATGGCCCCGGTACTGGTCCATGGACTGGGGGTTGGGGACCCCTGTTCTAATCCAAGTTTCCTGGCTCCAATTTTCTGACAAGATTATCACATCTGCATTTCTGCAGACCTGGTTTCTGTTTGGGGCAGAGAGATTTGGGGGGGTTGGTTTCTGCCTTTAAGATCCTTTGGGGAAATATAATATTCTGCCTTTTAATATTCCCAAAAATATTTCTTTCTCGGGGGGGGGGGTGACTTCCCATGGTTCAAAAAAAATTTTGATTAAGGAAAAGTCATCTGTCCAGTTACATGGTAAGAATTAAAACATCCAATGGCACGTGAGCATTTAGAATTGAAAAGAGCATTGCATTCTGAATGAAAATTTGCCAGAGAAAAATGTCACAATGGGTAAGTTGAGCTTGTATGCTGAAAAAATGAAACTTTTATCTGTAAGGGCTTTCCTGCCTCTCCTTATTTTTAAAATGAAGGCTTTTCTTGAAAATTAAGACGTGGTGAATTATTAGCAATACATTTAAAAAAAAACCTCAAATTTAAAATTCAAGAAAACCCATGTTAGTTAGCCAGTGCAACAGTACTACAAAAACCATATTGCAAGTATTACAGACTCCATACTGTGCGGTCTTCACTAAGCCACTGAATATATTTGACTGAGGAACCATTTTGAGCGAGTTTTATGACTTGACATTTTTATGGCCCTTTTGTGAGGCAGAAGCAGAAGGGACCTGGACTTCTATGAGTGACAGGCCTGACGCTCAATCAGAAGAAAGAGTGTAATATCAGGCCACTCTTAGCTACCCAATCACAGGCAAGGGTGGAGAGATCTTGGGGTGGAGAGATTTTTCCCCTCAGAATTCGCCTCACATATTTCAGTCTTTTGACTGGGGAGGCTATGGGAGAATTGGGGGGAATTCCTGAACAATTTTATTTCCATTTCTGAATTCTTTAGGCTCCCTATTCCACAGACCTATGTATTTAGAAGTTCCTTTCTACCTTAAAATGTTGCTTACCTTTTTCTTTAATGCTTAAAATCAATCTTCATTTTTGGCAGATTTTCAGAAGAGGCTTGCCAGGCCTTCTCCTTCCTGGGCCTCCCTTCATAAGACAATGGCAGATTTAAAAGCTGCCTAGCAAGAACACAATGGCCCTTTCAGGGACTGTTTTGGGATAGCCAAGGAACAAAAGAAACTTGATCATCCTCTGAGGTGGTTAGCCCACTCCCTTAGAAATCTTGGTTTTTGCTAGCAAGAAAGCTCTTAAACATTGACTCGCTAAATTCTACAATATATAGTATGTTCTCAAGGATGCCATCACCCATCCTGGGATCTCTCTCAAAATGGCAGTTGGGCAAATCTGCGCTTTAAGCCCTTTCTCATCCTTTCCTTTAGGGAAGGAAGGAAGATTGAGAGATAGAAGGAAGATTTAGGCAGTATTAGAAGTTTATCACACTAACCAAGTTACTAATTAAACATACTTTAGTCAACATGGAAAGAGCTCCAAATCTTTTTTTTCTGGAAGATAATTGATGGCTGCCTGTTGACTTTTTTATTCCTAATCCCTCTGGGGAAATATTGGCCACATAAGAAATTAAAAGAAGAGGTGAGCTGATTTTGTCCATCAAGATGATGTGCATCACAGGATTAGCAAAACTCCTGTAGATGTTAATGTGCCATGTCCCCATCTCCAAAATGGGAGGAGGGGGTATTATGAAGCTTAATGAAAAAGTTCATTAAGAAAAGAGCTTTCCTCATTTAGTAGGGAGATCTTGAGGTGGAGAGAATTTTCCCCTCAGGATTCTGCGAGATATGTGGGACAACTAGATTTCACTTAAAATTGCCAAAAAAAATGGCTTGAAGTATCTGTAAATGAACAGGAGGAGCCTGAAATACCCCATCTAAATACTCTGCAATGGCTGATAGCTAAGGGCAGCCAAGCTTGCAGATTGACGGAAGGCATAAGAATTCAATTAACTAATTAATTACATACTTCTAAACCACCAAAAGCAACTTTGGAAGACAGTGATTTGGTTAGAATCTGCTTGCTCTAAAAGAAATTTAAAGAATGAACTAGATTCAAGTAGAACCACAATTAATGTCGTTCCAGGATTGCCCACTCAAGTAAGCATCCTTCAATAAGACAGTGACAAATTAATGCCAAGGAACCTCAGTTTCTCTGAAGGTTGATATCTGGTACCACCTTTTCCAACTAGCAAATGTTATTAAAAGGTTAATTTTATGAATGCGTTATTGGAGTCTTAACCCTGCTCCCTCTGTAATGTCCAATACTTTTTTGCAACTCTTCTGAATCTTCCCAAGTAAAAGTAATACGCAGATTATAACACATAGCACTATTCTCTGAAATGCAAGACTTTAAAAAAGAAAGGCTAGATTTCATTAATTTACAAGAGGACCAGTGAAAAACCTCAGATCAGTTTTACTTCTAATTCCTCAGTTATGCGTTTTGTATTATTGAGTCTCTAAATTCAAACTGTTTTTAATCTTATGATCGACAATAGTACTTGAGTTTCTCTCCGCCTTTCTCTTTCTCTAAATCAGCCTTGAAACAATTTTCAAGTCCTTCACAGGCTCTATTTTCTGAGGGATGCTTCATGATAGCCAAATGAAGCAATCTGAAGGTGGTGTTTCCATCACTCCTACCACTTAGGACCGTGGTGGCGAACCTATGGCACGCATGCCACAGGTGGCACGCAGAGCCCTCTCTGGGCACGCGCGCCGTCAATTTCAACTCGCGGGGGAAAAAAAGATCTCGCAAAGTTGGAATTGATTGAACTTTTTAGTCCCACCCAGTGTGCCATTGCCACGCCACGCCAACCCAATGGGCCATGCCCACCCGGCACCTGATGATACATAAGTGGGTTTTGGGTTGCAGTTTGGGCACTCGGTCTCTAAAAAGTTGGCCATCACTGACCTAGGAAAAAGAGTAACTGCCCCTCTTAAATGAAAGATTTCCCACCCTCTGGTCGGCTCTTGAGTGAAGTGTTCAAAACAGAAAGATGCAGCATTTATCCCTGCGACCTGTGGTGAGGAATATATCAGGGATTCTTGTTCCCTGTTTTGAGTATTAGTCCACCCTTAATATAAATATTTGTGTTACATTAAGTGATTACTATCTATTATCTGTTAAGCATTTATGCTTTTCCTGTTTTTCTGGAGAAGGAATTTTCTCCTCCACATTTCAGCATTTTTCCTTCCTGTCATTTCTTTAAATATTTTCTCCCACAGACCTTTATATAGATGCTTCTAGCCACTCCTCCACACTCAGATGGGATATTTTAGGCCCTTCCTTTTGGAGGTGATTTAGGGTCCCTCCTGTTCAAGGTTATTTACAGATATTTTAAGCCATTATTATTATTTTTTGGCATCTTGCTTAGATGCTGCAGAAGTTTCCTTCTCAAAGTTTTCCAAGGAATCTCGAAGCCATTTCGCCAGAACTGGTCTGGATTCTTAAGAAAATGAGAGGTTTTCTAAAGATCCTTGAAACCATTATAATATATTTTGCACAGGTCCTTCAGCAGATTCCTTCTTGAAGTTCTGTGCTGTTTTTTTAAGCCATCCATTACTTAGGCTTCCTCAAAACTCCACCTTGGACTTCTGTAAATCCTGCAAGCCTTTAATAGATTCCTGAATGCCTGGATGGGGTGCTTTACTGCTTTCTCCTCAACGTGTTATACATATTTCAAGCCATTTTTTGTGTCTTGTTTAGATGATTCAAGACTTTTCCTTTCCAGATTTTTCAAGGACTGTTGAATCCATTTTTCTAGAACTGGTCTAAGTTCTTCAGAAAATAAGAGGCTTTTTAAGGCTTCTTAAGGTTCTCTATTGATTATTCAAGCCACCCCTTTCTTAGGCTGCTTTGAGGATCTGTCTCAGATTTTTATAGATCTTGAATGCCTTGAATAGATTCTTCAAGCCATTCCTGCACATTCAGATGGGACATTTCTGCTTCTCTGCTTTGATATGATTGGCCAATTGTTCACATCTTCCCTGGATGCTTCAGGACATTCCTTTTGAAGATTCTCAGGGATCCTTTAAACCAGTGGTGGTGAACCTATGGCAGCGAACCTATGGCACGCGTGCCAGAGGTGGGACTCAGAGCCCTGTCTGTGGGCATACATGCCATGCCCCAGAGATGGCAACCATCCCTCTTCAACCAGCCCCCTGCTAACTCGCCGAGGTCCCATGTGGCCAGATGCATCCCGGCACGGCTGGTTTCCCTCCCCCCCATCCCTCCTGGCCTCCCGGGCACGACCCACTGCATCGCCTCCTCAGCTGCCAGCGGGCTGTCCAGCTCAGAGGCAACTTCTCTGAACTGCTGGTGGCGGGCTGTGGAGCCCCAGAGTGTGCCGGTCGAGGGGCTGGCAGGCTGTGGCTGCTGATGGACACTGTTGGCCCCCATGCGCTCACTGGCCTCTGTGTGAGGGGGTTGATGGTGTCAGGCAGCAGCCGTCCTGGCCCCTGCCTTGCCTTGCAACAATGGCATCCCTGCCCTGCCTCACCTGGCCTCGCCTCACCCCGCAGGACAAGCCTCCTGCCCACCACCCCACCTGCCAGATCCCAGTCCCGCTGGGAGAAGGCAGAGTGCCCAGCAAAGACCACTGCTTTTCCACCGTGCTGCGGAAGAACGTCGGGCATGGAATCTGTTTCTCCTTGACCACCGGCTCTGAGAACAGAGGGTTCGAGTCCTGGGTGGTGGAGGTAGATGGCTTGGGCTGCTGTTCAGGAGTGAGGTTGGCCATGGTACAGGCCTTCAGGAGCAATGACCTGAATAGAGAAGGGTCAAAGAGACCAGATGCCGGGGAGGGATCCGGAGCCGCCTCCTCGTCCTCTGACATGGGTATGTCCGAAGCATCAAGGTCCATGGATCCCTCCTCTCCTATTTGGGAGGATGTGTCTGAGTTACCCGAACTGGGAAACAGGGTAGGGCCTGTTTGAGGCAGGGATGCTGGGGAGGGGAGGGGGCATCTGCAAAGGCCATTGACCCATGGAGACGGCCATGTATTGTGCAAAGGCCTGGTGTATAAAGGCCTGAAATTGGTCCGGCCACATGCCCTGTTGGTCTGTTGGGCGGATGCCAGCTGCCGTAGGGGTATATGTGGCTTCCGGGGCTTGTTGTGTTGTGGGGGAGGGGAAATTTCCCTGAGTGCTTGCTAGAGAGGGGAGAGGGGGACCAACCTGTCCAGTTTCCCTCTGAGGAGACCATGCCCTAGGGGCATCATGGGGAGGCGCGAATTGAGGCTCAAATGGTGAGCGGTCCAGTGGAATGGGGGAAACCACTTCTGCTCCACTGGAGGTGAGCCTTTGAGCTCTGGAGAACTCCTTCTCCAGAGCCTGATGTCTCCTCGAGGCCTCTCTCTCAGCAGCTTTGGAGGGCTTCATGGTGGACAAGGCCTTTGCCTTAGATTTTTTCCTGCCCCCCGCTTCCAATTCCGAAGATCTGCGCTTTTTTTCTGTGGTGGGGGGCAGAAGAGCCCTGCGATGGCTGAGGAGCTGCACTGTCTGCCATTGCCACCTAGATATTCCGGGCAGGAGATATTCGGGGGGGGGGGGTAGGAACGCAGATCTGGTTGTCAGAGAGGGAAGCCCCACGCTCTGAGCAACAGCAATGACTGACAGCCAGATAATCACCTAGAATTATCTGTTAGGCCTTGCGGCACAGTGCCACACAGCTAAATGGGACAGGTGGATTCTAATAAATTCCCCCTCTTGTAAGTGGACGTTGAATGTCAATTGATCAAAGCTAAGGCCTTTCAGAGGGAAATGCCTTTTAAATAAATCCCCTCTGACTCAGTCCTTAAGCCTTGGAGACTTCCTATAAAAAGGGCCACACACAAAAAGGCCAGCCAATTAGTTGAGCCGAGTCAAGGATTGCCTGAGGGGTTCAAAATGGCGGTCGCCCCCCTGAAGTCGAATCCTGATAAGTAAGGTGGCCAACTTTTTTACAATGAAAAGGAGGACACAAATAAATTGAAGAAAAAAATATCGTAAATAAAAGAAACATTTTATTCATTGCAACAATAATACAGAATACACTATAATATGATAAATGCATCATAAAAAACATTTGTAACAATAACATATTATATTGCTTACATGCCTATTATTATTTAAATGAGTACTTTTCCATTGAATGAATATTTTTTGTCAATGTATCATCTTCTAACAATATATTGGAAATATCTGAACAAGAAATATCCTTCATACTGAATTTTATGGCAAGTGCTGCAGCTAGAGTATCAACATTCAATCTCGATTTCTCATTTTTTCAAAAATCATTAGCAATTGAAAAAACCCTTTCAACGGCTGCAACAGTTCCAGGGCAGCACAACGTAAATTGAACAAGAATAAATAAATTTTCACATGGAATATGTTCATTTTTGAAATGGCTGAATATTTCCACCCATCTTTTATCAATTTCAACGTGTTTATTTCCCATTGTATTAATTTTTCAGAATTTAAAAATAGATTTAGTCTTCTAATTTCTTCAAAGAGACAATTGTTGTCTATTTTAATGTCTGGCATTTCTTTAGATAAAAACTCAACACAAGATTCAATATCTGTCCAATATACTTGCGATGAAGTCAAAAAACACCATTGAAAACTGTTATTTCCTGTGATGTTTGTTTCAGACCATTCTTCGATATATTGAAAACATGTTTGGTAAAAATTCTGCATTTCTTTGATAAACTTTTCCGTTATGCCCGGATTTGATTCCTCTAAGTCTGACAATTTTCTTTTTATAACTAAAGGAAGAATTTTTTCTTCAAATCGAGTTTTATATTGAAGGATAAAGTCATTCAAAATAAGACTAACTTCTGTAGCTGAAATGTGTTCACCTTCAATCTTTTGAATCGTTTTGTGAAAAATAGATGTTTGATTAATGTACAAAATACATTAATATCTCAGATATTTCATTATTGAAAAACGATTCCAGGATTTTAGGACATTTGTCTAAACTTAAAAAATATGAACGGAGAGGCTCAAATAATTGTAGAACACACTCTATAACAGGTGTTAGAGCAAGCCATCTAATTTTTGAATATCCTAAAAGATTTTTGTATTGAACATTCGCTTCTTCACAAAATTGTTTTAAAGTAGCCACACGAATGGTAAAACGACTAAAATACAAATAAATTGTAGTTATTATTACTTCTACATCAATTGGTATGGCACATGACGCCATGTTGATTGCATTTGACAAAATATGTGCATTACAACCTATTCCTAGTATTTTCTTTTGGAGTAAATCTTGTAATTTTACATACATATTATTCACCCCTTTGTGTCTTCGCCCACCAAAATTTGTGTTTGTATTATCAGCTGTTAGTGCAACAACTTTGGATTTCAAATTGTTTTCATTTATTACTCTGTATAGATGGTTTGACAAAATTTCAGCAGTTTCGCCCTCAATGGATTCTAAATATAAATTTTTTACTTGAATGCTCTTGGTAACATTAAAATATCTTACTAGTATTGGATACAATTTAATTTCATTATGATTGGATGCATCAGATAAAACCGTTACAAATGCTGCAGTTTCCAAGTCTTCTGTAAGTATTTTGTCACAGTAATTTTTAAATACTGATTTAATAATAGCCTTGCATTTTGTCCTGGCGCATGAAAATTTAGCATCGTGAAACTTTTTCAATAATTTAGTTGTACAATCCATACTACGAAAACTTTGATTGTGAATTATGGTATGGTATGGAATGCAAATGTTCCCTCCATTGCAGCTAACTTTTTTATCTTCAGAATACTTTGAAGTTTTAAAAAAACTTGTTACTTTACAACTGGAAGCAGATGTATCTGATGATTGCTTATGTTTCTTGGTGGTCAAGTGTTTTGTAATAGCTGCTCTGCCCCCAACTGCAATACAAAATTCTCCACTGCAAATATTGCAGAAAACAATGTTATCCTTCTTTGATGTGATGAATGGAAATTTCTTATTCAATTTATTGTTGAAATGGCATTTCCTCTTTTTTTATTTTTCCATCCCTAAATGGAAGTTAGTCTCCTCCAGGTATCTTCAGGACTAACTAGGAGATGGTGTAGTTGGGTAGCAGGGAGGGGTGCAAAGTTCCTGCCAATTCGCCTTTGCTGTAGACAACTTGCATGTGCAAAGTTTGCCGGCCGGGTGTTTTGGCACGCTCAGCAGCAATTCCTATTCCATCAAAAAAAGGTGCCGGAACACCGTTCTGAGCGTTCTATGAGAAAAAAAAAGCCCTGCTGATTAGTCTTCAAATATCAAAAAGGAGGACATGTAGGAGGACACTTTTCGAGGGAGGACAGAACTTAAAAAAGGAGGACTGTCCTCCCTAAAGGAGGACGGTTGGTCACCTTATAAGCCCCGTGGCTGGAAGATGCTCCTGGATGATTAGGATGCAATGGAATATGCCCCCCCGATCCGTGCCTGTCACAGCAGGATAATCAAAGAGAGAGCCTGGATTCAATATAGGAGCCTGAAGTGTTAAGGCTGAGGCTTCACAAGGCCCTCAAAATGGCGGCCGCGCCTCACAAGGTTCTCAAAATGGCGGCTGTGGCAAAATTAACGGCCATCGGAGAAGCGGCCGGCCTTCGCTGATCCAGGGGACCTCGAGAGGAGCTTGCTGAGTCTTTTTAAGAGATTTTTCCCTTCCTCTGGGGCCGAAAATAACTTGTGGTTCGTTGCGCAGCCTCCGCTGTGATCCGGCTCGTCAGTGGGGTTTTTTGAGGCCTCGCGACAGCAGTGCTCTCCGGCGAGGCTGGCCAGTCTCCCCAAGGCTCCATGGGGCCCGGCTGATGGTTAATTAGTGCCTCCTGAGGAGTCCGGAGGCTGATTCCGTGCCTCCTGGAAGGATCCGGAGGCTTGGTGAGTCCGAGAAACATCTCAGATGGAGCCTGTAAGGCTTGCTGGAGCCGAGGCTCCAGTCAGTTGGAAGCTAATTCAAACGATTTGGAGCCAAATTATGCAGTAGGAATTCAAGTTGGAAATTTAGAATTTGGAATTAATTATCTAATAGTTTGACCTAATCTAATATTCAGAGGAGCCAAGAACAATTGCGTCCTGCTGAGCTAAGACTAAGTCAAAAACTGGGCAAGGTCCAGCCCAGAAGGAGGCATGGCAGATTTCTGACTTAGTCTCAACTGAGCAGGAAGGCTGAGATTACCCACCGGTGGATTCTACATCATCATGCTGAGAAAAGGCGTTCAGGTAAGACAACGCCCCTTTAAGAAATTCTGCAGATTGTATCTTGATACTAGAAAAATCCTCTTTCAGGCTTTTCAAACATTCCTGGAGCCATCCCAGTATATTTTGCCTACATTTGTTAGAAAGTTTGGTTTTGAGATTGTCTACTGAAACTTTGAACCATTTCCTGTTTAATTTATTTCCCAGCTTTTGAAATTTCATCATTTCAAGACTTTCCTTCTAGTTTTTCAACATCTGCACTTGTTTTGCCAGAAATTCACAAAGCATTTTTTTGTATTGTGTTCTCACAAGTGAGCACTTCTCTATATATCAGTGACCTACAGTAGTCCTTCCTCAGGCTTCTCTAAAAAAACCAGGTTAATTAAAAATCTGGACCAACAAACAATTTGTCTATTACACAACTGTTTATTATGCTTTGGATTCAAGTTTCAGTTTATTTTTTTCACTTATATCCTCATTTATATCCTGATTTTCTATAATGCAAAAGAAATTTGAGGCAAACTCTCACACTTAAAACTTTTTTTAAAAAACCTTGTAAAATCCAATAAAAGTCTGAGCTAGCAAAAGGAAACCAGTTGTGATATATGTTCTTTTCCATTCTTTTTTTACCTACTGTGCCCGAATGCTTCCATATATTAGGAGGGAACTAAGGAGAATTTAATATGACATTCTGGAAGGGAAAGTCAGAATTGCTACCTAAAAATGTCTCATCTGTTCATTTTTTTCCTTGACACAGAATTGCTGTTTC
Source organism: Protobothrops mucrosquamatus (assembly GCF_001527695.2). NCBI lineage: Eukaryota > Metazoa > Chordata > Lepidosauria > Squamata > Viperidae > Protobothrops > Protobothrops mucrosquamatus. The sequence goes on from NW_015386458.1 coordinate 1,241,024, forward strand.
TTCCAACGTAGGCAGTGAATGGTATCAATAAACTCCTTTCTCTCACATCAGAGTCCACTAATTGATGAGAAATTATGACTTTCTGTCAAAAGTCAAGATGACAGTGAAAATAGCCCAACTGGTTTCTTTTACTTGAATTGAGAAGGGTGAGAAAAGTGGAGATTATGAAAGAAATATGATCTGCAACTTCTGGCCTATCCTAGAATCTGAATAGGCAGGGGTTCCCCAAATCTTGGTCTGGAATATAGCCATCCTCTCTTTCCTGGGATGGCATTGTCTCTTTTTTCTGAAGGAGTGCAGCTGTCATGGTTCCGACAAATGAAACCCTTCAAAGAATTTTGAGGCATTGTTTACCTTAAAGAACCTTTATTTGAGCAACATAGCTTCCACACATACATAGTTGAAGCCAAAATCTGACTTCCCCTCCCTTCAGCACATAGATCAAAGCACAATTCCCTCCTACAACTAACAGTCATAAATCACAGTCTCCAATTAGTTTGAAATGCTGGCTTTCCACCCAGTTTTCTCTCCCACCATGCCTTATCATCTCTTATTACAATATTGTATGTCTAACTAACTCCCATCACATTCCTCCCCCTCCCCCAGCATCATCTAATTCCAAGAGTAAAGCATAAGAAAGAAAAAGGCTGCATCTCCATATGTTGTCAAAGCAAGAACATCCAATGTTAGTGGTGTTGACAGCAGCCTCTTTAGCTGCTTTATCATTTGCTGCCTCTCAGTTCTTCTGAGCTCCTGGAAGCCCCTGTCCATCTCCCCAGCACTCCAATTTAATCTCCTCTCCTCGGGACTACATACCTAGGACCTCTCTAATTCCAGGGGCAAGGTGCGGGCCAGCCAGGGGAATGCTGTTAATGGAGCAGGCTACATTTTTGTTTGTTTTCTGTAAGAGGTTCCTGGTTATCTCCATCTACTTATGAATCCTGTAACCGAGAAATATGTTCGCACTTCTGAGCTTGTCTATCACCAATGATTGCTTATATTTTTGTGCAATTACAAACTGTTATGTCAAGATAGACCTGTGGATAAAAAGGAGAGAGCAAAAGACAGAGTGATGCCATCCTCAGTTTAATGGGGTAGCTCGTGAGCAGGGGTAAACGGGGCCAGTTCATTGTCTCTCAGACTGTTGGGGGGGGCGGACTACAGTTTGAAAAAAATTAATGATTATAGAACAGTGTAAAATCAAGTATAAAGTGAAACAAGAAAAATGAATCGGTTCATTATTTGAATGCGTTTTTAAGTGAAGAAAATATACAAGGGGATACTTTTTAAAATTTGTAAGAGGGAAGTGGAATATATTTTTAGGTTTTTATTACTAAAAATGTTTGAGTTAAATATTTGTCTATATTTGAATATTTTCTTCTGGGTCCGTTTTTTTTACTTGCACCAAAAGAATTCCTATGCACACTGCACATATCTTATTTGTAGTGCAAAAAAACAAGAACAAACAATACAATATTTAAAATGAAGAATAATTTTAATTAACATAAGCTTATTAGTATTTCAGTGGGAAGTATGAGCCTGCTTTTGACTTATGAGATAGTCAGTGTCTGGTTCCATATTTGTCACTGCTAGTCATAACAAATGATGCAAGTGAGCATCAGTTAGTCTGGATCTGGTTGAAAATTTCAGATGTTTCATTTGGGAAAAAGTCTGTTCACAGACATAGGTGCTGCCAAAGATGGTTGCCATTTTAAGCGCATGGTTCCTGAGGTTAAGATATGTCTCAGAGGCAAGAGATGCATAGAAATTAGCAAGGCTGCTTGACTTGAATGCATCCTTCAGAGAGTCACAATTCTGTAGTTTGGCCAGTTCCATTTGGTAAATTGGATCAACAATTTCAATATCAATAGAAAATGGGTTCCGGAAAAGCTGTATGTCCTGTTCTTTGTTCATTTTTAACAATCATTTGTTGGTGGACTTCAAATTGTGTCTTTATGTCCGACATTTGTTCGTTTAATTTATCAAAATTACTTTTTGTCTCTTTCTGGTTTTTTTGTATTGATTCTTGAATTAATTTTAGTGTAATTTGCATCTTATTTTGAGCAATGCTTATTTTCTCACACTGTAACATTGTTTCAATAGATCCCTGGCTTGTTGGGCTGGATATTCCAACAGAGAGTGCAGAGGAAGTCTTTTTCATAAGTCTGGTGAGATTTGATGCACTCATTTTTCAAGCCAACTATCTTAGGCTAAAACCCGAACTGTAAAAAGAGCCAACTACTTTAGGCTAAATCCAAATTCTCAAGAAGGAAAAACAAGGTAAAAAAGAAAAAAGAAGCCAAGTATCTTAGGCTAAAATCCAACCCAAAAAATTGAGTCAACTACTTTAGGCCAAATCCAATCCTCCAGTCAAATCACAGATGTGAAATGCCCGCTGTCTCCAAATAATTCCTGTTTTGGTTATATCCAGAGTCAACAGATATAATTGTAGAAAGTCTTTTTCTTACAAACGCACATAAAAGCACTTTGTTTACACCAGGTATTATTTCAAGGTCAAATATTTTTCAAATTCTTTTATTATTTGGTATTACTGTAGCATTTCCTTTCACCACTAGATGTCCTCATACACTGTTTTGTCAATATCTGGTTTTAAGAGATTGTTACAAAGTTTTCTTTTAAAGTTCTTTGTAAACTATTTACCCTAGAAATTAAATCTAATTTTTTTCCCCATGTCCTGTAGGTTAAACAGTCTTTCTTTGAATCAATCTAAGTTCAATTTTTAAGAATTCTTTTATTTTTCTTAAAATCCTTTCCCCTCCTGTAATTGCTCGCTGCTTTTAACTCCCTTCTCCCCTAGTCCTTCTGGGGTCTTTACTTCATAGCTTCTTCCCAATCGGGGGATCAACATTTCTAAGTCCAAAAGGAAAAGGAGTGAAAGAACAGGTTCACCCAGTTTCAGCACACTGTTGACAATCAGCTGTTTAGTGGAGCACCTTGGCTCCTCGCTTCTCTTCCAGCTAGCAATGACTTGGGCTGTCTGGACTTACCAGGCAGCCTTTCTTCTGTCCTTTTGGAAGGTTTCTTCAGTCCGTCTGGACTGACTGCTGTCTGGTCTGGCTCCCGAAGCATCCCTCCTTCTTTGTTGCCCCTCCAGGGCAACTTTCTGATCCCTTGGGGTTGTCAGGTCGAATGAAATCGGGCTAAGAAGCTGGAGCCTCGGCTTCTTCCACCCATCCCATCAAACGCCAAACCGGAAGTCTGATCTGAAAAGGCTTTTCTCCATAGAGCCAGTATTGAAACACCCACACCCAGAACAGCTAGTGATGTGGCTGTGGGAGCGATGTTATTACAGAGAAATAAGGAAGGACAATTATAACCCTGTGCTTATACCTCTAGGAAATTATCAGAGTGACAGAGGTGGGCAGCTTGGGAGAAGGAGATCTATGCTGTACGATGGGCTGTCCTAATGTGGAGCCATTTCCTAGAAGGGAGTAAAATCCCCTTTCAAGTATGGACTGATCATAAGAATCTTGTGGCTATGAAAACCCCCAGGAAATTCTCCCCTAAACAAGCAAAATGGTCTCAACATTTCCATCGTTTTGATTTCACTATTCATTACCTTCCTGGGGGAAAGAATTCCTGGCTGATGCATGGTACAGATTACCCCAATATAACAGCAAGAAAGCAGAAGTGACTAAACCATTCTTGCACTCTTGGCAATTACCAGCTCCTGTAACCACTAGAGCCCAGTCGAGGCCTGTGGCTCCCCTTGAAAGGACTCTGTTACAGGAGTTTAAGACTGCATTATAGACCAATGAGTAGTTTCGAAACCACAATAACTTATGTGTGTTAAAAGATGGACTGGCATGGATTGGGGAGAAACTTTATGTCCCCGCAGCCTTAAGGCTTAAAGTAATGCAAGCAGGACATGACTCAAAAACTGCTGGACATTTTGGATTTGTAAAAACCTTACATCTCATAAAAAGGCAGTTTGGGCGGCCTTTTTGAAAAAAGACATAGAAAGATGTGTAGCCAGCTGCCCCATATGTGCAGCGGCTAAATGACAACAAGGAAAGTCTCCAGGTTTGCTTCAACCAGTAACAAGTCTGTCAGCACCCTGGAGAGAGATCTCTATGGATTTTATTGTAGAACATTGGTGGCGAACCTATGGCACAGGTGCCAGAGGCGGCACTCAGACCCCTCTCTGTGGGCACGCGCGCCGTTGCCCCAGTCCTAGGCCTTCAGCTGGGTTTTATAAAACTTTTTCTCTTTAGGCCTCTGCCACCGTGTGCAAAAAAAAAAAAGGTTCAATCAGTCAATTTCAACTTCTAGCGGGGAAAAAAAAGGTCTTGCAAAATTGGAATTGATTGAGTGAACTTTTTAGTCCCACCCAGTCTGCCGTTACCACCACAGCCATGCCCACCCAATTTGCCACGCCCAGCCAATGGGCCACACTCACCTGGCACTCGATGATGCATAAGTGGGTTTTAGGTTGCAGTTTGGGCACTCAGTCTCTAAAAGGTTGGCCATCACTGTTGTAGAACTACCTGAAAATGCTGGAAACACTGTAATATGGGTTGCAACAGATTTGTTTTTTAGACAGGTACATTTCATCTCATGCCCCAAGATCCTAACTGCAAAGACTCTTGTTGATCTCTTTGTGCAGAACATATATTGTTTTCATGGAGGCCCACAACGTATAATTTCAAACAGAGGGATTCAATTCACCTCTAAGTTCTGGAAAGCTTTTCTGGACTTGTTGGGTTCTAGTCAAGGGCTATCATCTTCGTACCATCCCCAAACGAATGGTGGGACAGAGAGACTGAACTCAGTTCTAGAACAATACCTGAGATGTTTCATTAATTACCAGCAAGACAATTGGTCTGACCTGTTACCGTTTGGTGAGGTGGCTTATAACAATGCTGTGCACTCCAGTACAGGTTTTACTCAATTTCAAGTAGCTAATGGTCAAACATTTGTGACCATGCTTAAACTTCCTGTCAAGGAGCCTGAAATCCCCTTCTTGCAGGAGTGGATTAAACAGTTACAAAATACCTGGTCAGTAGTCAGGAAAGCTTTGGATGAAGCCAGAGAAGCCTACAAGGCTCAGGCCAATAAACGGAGGGTGGAGCTAAACCCCTATAAAGTTGGAGACTGAGTATAACTCTCCACGAAGTATTTGCAGTCTTTACAACCTTCTAAGAAACTAGGCCTTAAATTTGTAGGACCTTTCTCTATTAAATGAATCATCAATCCTGTGACGGTTGAATTGGACTTGCCTAACAATCTTTGGAAAATCCACCCAGTTTTCCACTGCAGTCTACTCAAGCCAGAGGTCACATCTCCCATTAAGCCTCCTGCACCTCAAGCACCCACACCTATCATGGTTGAGGGTGAACAACACTTTGAGATTAAAGACATTTTGGACTCTCGAATACACCACAGGGTGATAAAATACGTAATAGTTTGAAAGAACCTCTCTTCTGCCCAGAATAAGTGGATGTACAAGAGACATGTTAGAGCCCCTAAACCTCTTACACATTTTTATTCTCAATATCCTGATAAGCCAAATTAATGTGTATATATTGTTGTTTCCCTCTCTTTTTGTCTTTTAGGTGGATTTCCCATTCTTTTAGGGGACGGTGTATGTCAGGTCCCCAAATCCTTCTTGTCTTCCTTCCATATATGTATTCTTACACTTTGCTTTGGGGCCTGCCATTTAGCTGGTGGGAGGGGGATGTTTGCTTTTGCTTGAGATAATTTTCACTTTCTGCTTTCCTTCTTCCACCTCTATCCACTTAAGAAAAGAATGTGTCTTCCTGAGAAGAGAAATGAAAGCTGGAGAAGACCTTGAGATGCACGCCAACTGTACCAGTTACCCACTAATGGTGCTACTTGTGGATCGGATGGATTTCAAATGGACATTATGACTTTGGTGGGAGGGGGAATATTGCTGGTTTAACTACACTGTTTGAGATCTCATCTTGACTTCCCTACTGTTGTTAGCCCCTAATAAAAGTTTCCTTTTGAGACAATGCCTGTTTCAAGAGTTCTGCTTTCTTGGGTGGTTAGCTGAGGTGGGTCCTTACATCCTGCATCTGTGACCTGAAGCAAGGGAAGTGACCTTAGCAGAGTACCTTCAAGACTTCTGCTGCCTGGCCAGCCACTTGGGAGACTGGCTGAATCTACCATTTCCAAGAGGGGCAAACTGCCTACCACAGGGAGTGCCCTGCAACCTGCAGGCATGGTTCCGTGTGGCTACTGAGGTAGAGATTGACCTGATGGAGTTCCATGAGCACACAGGGCACGAGGATTGGTCCTGCTACCCAGCGGAGAAGCAAGTGACTCCTAGATGAGGAAAAGCGGTGCACCTCTAACAGGAGGAAGAGACCTCACTAGAACCTTGGTGTTTGCTTCCGTTGTGTAAAGGAGGGGCATTGAGCTGCTGAGTGTTTCATGCCATGACCAATGGCTGCTCCTCTGCCTCACAACCAGCCAAAGAAGAATGCCCCGCTGAAGCAAAAGGAGAGAACTCGGGCAGGGCAGTAGAGTTCTCCCCCCCCATCCAGTGAGGAGGAGGGAAATCTGACCCCTGCCAAGATGGGGCCAGTCATGCAGTGAGCGTGATAGCGAAGAAAAAGACAGTCCAAAGGCAAGTTGTTCACCAAAGCACCAGAGGGCAGGACGAGAAACAATAGTTGGAAACTGATCAAAGAGAGAAGCAAGCAGGAATTAAGGAGAAACTTTCTGACAGTGAGGACAATTAACCAGTGGAACAGCTTCCCCCCAGAAATCATGGGTGCTCCAACACTGGAAGTTTTTAAGAAGAAACTGGACAGCCATTTGTCCGAAATGGTATAGGGTTACCTGCTTGAGCAGGGGGTTGGACTTGATGACCTCCAAGGTCCCTTCCAACTATATTATTATTATTATTATTATTATTATTATTATTATTATTATTATTATTATTATTATTATTATTATTATTATTATTATTATTATTATTATTCACCTGTCTGAGACAGTATAGGTTCTCCTGCTTGAGCAGGGGGCTGGATTAGAAGACCTTTCAGCTCTATTCTAAGTGGCAACCTCATCCATATGACCGCTATGGTTGAGATTTCCGTAGCCTCGTCAGGTAATTAAGGGGATCCTAACAGCCCTGATGGACTTGGCGTGCACCAGATGTTTGGTCAGCCCCCAAGTAGTGGAGAAGCCAGGCATGAGACTAAGAAAGCCAAAGAATTCCATTGAATTTCCTCAGACAGCTTGATAACAGGTCCCACACAGAAAGTATTCTACTTATTGTAGCCCCTGGGGTGACAGGCTATGGTCCTAGGCTTAGCATGGTTAAAAGAGTGGATCCCCCTCCATTGATTGGGACAGAAACAAGTGGCAGATGCGAAAGAAGGTAACTGACCAGCAGGGATTAGTGAAAGTGCTAAGAAGCCGCCATGAGCCTGCAGTTAAAGTGAAAATGGAAACCACCAATAAGCTGAGGAAGAATCCAGCCTTATCTGTGACGGGTATTCATCTGAGGACAAAAATTCACATCCCATACACACAGCATCACTGATGAGATTTGGATTTATCTGTATTTGTTGGTTGTTATGCTCAGCAGCAACTCAACACTGTTTATTTGTAGTCGGGTTCTTACTGTATGTATTTCTATTTTTCCCAGCTTCATCCATCCTATTCTTTTAATAAAGCATCAAGATCTGTGCACATGGTCTGGTTTATTGAAGGATTATTATTTATTATTTGTTTATTGAAGTTTATTTATTATTGAAGTTTAGCTGCATGTCAGGATGCACACAGGGTAATACATAGTGAGGACAGAACAGTTATCAATAAGCTCCTTTGTCTCACATCAGAGACCAAGGATCCACATTTTCCTTGGTCCCGCTGGCTCCAGGTCATACGAAGGTGTCCCGAGCTGCATGAGATTTGGGTGTGCAAGCCAATATGGTGGGGTTGCCTTAGCCAGCGAATCCGCATTAAAGCCAGGATGGCTGGTTTGAATGCCCCTTGCTTGCCTCCCCACCCAATAGCCCTACAATCACCTGTCTTGCTTAGCAACAGAATTTTTGGGGTCACTTGTAAGGACTATCTTTATCAAGACTGGCCTTCCAACAGTGCTGACAAGGAAAAATTCAGCCCATCAACTGGTCCATTTGAACACTTGAAGTTCAGAGCCATCTCAGTTGGGGGGGATTCACTCATAAAAGCTTCTTATCACAGGGCAAACTTAAGTCAAATAGTCCGGCCTTGTCAATCTAGGTGGCATTATGAGATACAAGTGGATTCTGTGCTTGAGGCTGCAACTACACACTTGGAAGAGGAAGAAGGATGTAAATCAGTTTTTTAAAATTGGGAGTAGAAATGCAAGACTGGGGTTTCAAAAGAAGAGGGAGCCACCTAGTGTCCAAACACTAAATAACACAGTTGAAATACAATTGGCGCCATTGTGCCATAGAGCTGCAACATTTTTTGTTTTCTGCAGAATCGCTGGTAAAGAATTAGAATCAGAATAGAGCTGGAAGGGACCTTGGAGGTCTTCTAGTCTAGCCCCCCGCTCAAGCAAGAGACCCTATATTATTTCAGACAAGTGGCTGTCCAATCTCTTTTTTAAAATTTCCAGTGCTCTCAACATCTGAAGGCAAGCTATTCCACTGGTTAAATTGTCCTCACTGTTAGGAAATTTCTCCTTAATTCCAGGTTGCTTCTCTCCTTGATTAGTTTCCATCCATTGTTTCTTGTCCTGCCTTCTGGTGCTTTGGAAAATAAATTGATCCCCTCCTCCTTGTGGCAATCTCTCGAATACTGGGATACTACTATCATTTGGAATGGTGGGATTCACCTGGTTTTCAGTAGAACCGATACCTAATTTTTTTGTTGAGACCGGTTATGATAAATCTGTGTTTTCCAGAACACGCCTAGTTTTCATTCAACTTCCTTCCAGGCGGGGGGAAAAAATCCCTCCCAAAAAGTCCGAGAGAGGACCGATGGAAACCAAACGGAGATGCAGGACCTTCGATCACATCAGCTGCCCGCCTGCCTCTTCCCTTTCATCCCCCTCCCAAGCTGGACTGCCATGTTATGGAGGATGGTCCTTACCCACTACCCATCCCCGCTGCTGCGCAACAGCCATGTCTGTTAGTGGAGGGGCTTTCTTCAGTCCCCACCACCTCCTTTGCCAACTCTCCCATGGTTTGCGCCATGACCAGGGGGTGCAAGCCTTCCGTTGCCAGCCCCAGTATCCCTCCGCCAGCCCTCCATTGCCACCACTTTCTTGCAGCTCCATTTTCCGCTGCTTTCCTAGCGACAGAAGGGAGGAAAGGAAGGATGCTTCATATGGGAGGATGCTATGCTAAGCTCCAGGAAAACTACACCAGCTGTAGCTGGGGAAGGAAGGCCAGGCTCCCCTTCCCCAATGGTTCTGCAAAGCCCTTGAGAAGTAGATCCATTTCCCACAGGGCGGGCCCTATCTGCTCCTTCTGCTGGGGGGAAAGTGGCAGAAAACGGGTCTGCTATTTCCAGAATGGAGTGGAATGGAATAGAATAGAATAGAATAGAATAGAATAGAATAGAATAGAATAGGACAGTGATGGTGAACCTTTTAAAGACCGAGTGCCCAAACTGCAACCCAAAACTCACTTATTTATCACCGGTTGCCAGGTGGGCGTGGCCACTGGGTGGGCGTGGCTGTGGTGGTCATGGCAGATTGGGTGGATGTGGCCAAGGTGGGCGTGATCACCTTGATGTTGCTCATGGGGAAGGATGCCTGTCGGGGCCGGGCAGGGTTGGGGGAGATCCAGGGGGTCTCTGGCAGGTGGGCAGGAGGCTCGTCCTGCTGGGTAAGGCAAGGCGAGGCAGGGCGGGAGTTCCATTGTCACAGGGCAAGGTGAGGCCGGGGTGGCTGCTACCTGACACCATCGGCCCCTGCATTTATTTATTTATTTATTTATTTATTTATTTATTTATTAAATTTATATACCGCCCTATCTCCCTTACGGGACTCAGGGCGGTGAACAGGCGATACTAAAAACCACGATAATAAATAAATAGTTTCTGTTCTAAAATTGAATTAAATAACAGGCCTGTTCTAAAAACACACCCATCCAAAAAACCCCACTGAAACATAATCAAACTACGCCAGGCCGGCCGCACGGAATAGATGGGCCTTCAGGGCTCGGCGAAAAAGGCGCAGGTCCACAACTGTACGTAGGTTGGGGGGTAGGTCATTCCAGAGGGCAGGAGCTGCCACAGAGAAGGCTCTCCCCCTGGGGGTTGCCAGCCGGCATTGTCTGGCCGACGGCACCCTAAGGAGGCCCTCTCTGTGGGAGCGGACTGGTCGAAGGGAGGTGTTTGGTAGGAGGCGGTCTTGCAAATACCTAGGTCCATTGCCATGGAGCGCTTTAAAAGTTGTTACTAACACCTTGAAGCGCACCCGGAAGGCCACCGGCAGCCAGTGCAGCTCACACAGGAGAGGTGTTACATGGGAGCATCTAGAGGCCCCCAAAATCCCCCGCGCAGCCGCATTCTGAACTAGCTGGAGCCTCCAGGTGCACCTCAAGGGGAGCCCCATATAGAGAGCATTGCAATAGTCCAGGCGGGAAACAACGAGGGCTTGAGTGACTGTGCGTAGGGCGTCCCAATCCAGAAAGGGGCGCAACTGGCGTATCAGGCGAGCCTGATGAAAAGCCCCCCTGGCCACGGCCATCACATGATCGTCTAAAGACAGCCGAGCATCCAGGAGGACGCCCAGGTGCGGGCCCTCTCCGCGGGGGCTAATGACTCACCCCCAATAGCCAGAGATGGAACCAACTGGCTATGACGTGACGCCGGAAACCACAGCCACTCGGTCTTGGACGGGTTGAGAGGAAGCCTGTTCCTCCCCATCCAGACTCGCACGGCCTCCAGGCACCGGGACATCACTTCTGCGGCATCGTTGGGGTGGTCCGGGGTGGAGATGTACAGCTGGGTGTCATCTGCGTACTGATGAAACTCCACCCCGAAACCACGGATGATCTCACCCAGTGGCTTCATATAAATGTTGAACAGGAGAGGCGAGAGGACCGA
>NW_015386458.1:1253507-1310841 GCF_001527695.2 Protobothrops mucrosquamatus
CCCATACACAGTCTTAATGGAATTGCCCTCTATTAGGCAGACCCTCCCCCCCTCCCCAATTCCAGGACCTACGCCCACCTCGCCGAGGCCTTCAGCCGGCCTGGGAGAATTAATTTCAGTTTGCCCACCCCTCTCCCTGGAACCCCCTAAAACCCGGACTAAAAATTTGATTAAAAATCCCCTTAGGTTGCGTTTTGACAGGCCAGGAAGCGCATGGGTACTGGGATACATCCGGCCATGTGGGATCTCGGCGAGTTAGTGGGCGGCTGGTTGAAGAGGGACAGTTGCCATCTCCGGGGCATGGCGCGCATGCCCACAGAGAGGGCTCTGAGTGCCACCTCTGGCACGCGTGCCATAGGCGCGCCACCCCTGGAATAGGAGCTGGAAGGGAACTTGGAGGTCTTCTAGTCCAGACCCCCACTCAAGCAGGAGAACCTATACCAGTGATGGCGAACCTTTTAGAGGCCAAGTGCCCCAAAACCGGCCCCACCCCTGCTCCCCACCTACCCCTGCCCGCCCACCTGCAGGGCCACTCACCGCCTCCACGCCCCACCACAGATCACCTAGGTGGCCCAGCAGTGCCATGGCAGCCACACCCTCTGCCCGCGCCCCGCAGCATCAATTCTGCAACGGGATGCAAGGGCAGCCGCAATGCTGATGTGGCCCTCAATGAAATTGAGTTTGACACCCCTGACTTAACAACTAACAACAACTGCAATGATTCCCTTAACAAATGTGGCAAGAAAGGTTTTAAAACGGGTCAAAACTCACTTAATAAATGTCTCGCTTAGTAATAGAAATTTTGGTCATAAGTCGAGGACGACCTGTAATCAGTGTTGTGCCTGCCAAAAACACTTTTGCTGCAAAAGAGCAGATCATCCATTGAAAATATTTGTTGCAATAAATTTCTGCTCAATGAGTTTTCTTCAGGATCAAACAGGGCTAAAATGGAACATTCTGACTTTTCTATCATTATTTTTTACGTGACTCATGTTTCCTTTCTCTCCTGTTGGTCTTTGGGCTTCCTTTTTGCCATCCAGCTATTTTTAACTCTGCTTTCTCCATTCCCATTGTTTGAAAGGGAGATACTCATCTCTTCCAGGCTTCCCTGCCCACTTGCCCACAGCTCATGTGGCGAAACTCCCAAGCAGCTCCACCTAAATAAAGAGGAGGGTGTTTATAAATAAAGAGGGGTTCTCCCACTCCAAAATGACGTGCACAGGAAACCTCTGGGAAAAAAAGGCATTTTGTTAGCTGACCACAAACTGGTCTGTCTCAAGATTAACAACTGTCATGCTTGGGGTCTTTAAGCATCATAAGCCACGACTGCTCATGGGTAGAGCCCATGCTCTGAATGTAGGGTTTCAGAAAAAAACGGGCCAGTTACTGCAGAGAATGGTGAGTTGCATAAGCTGGAGTTTACTTTTGTTCTTCAAGCCATGTTCATAGGTTTAGGCATCCCTTGAAACTCAATTGCAAACTTCATGTGAGTCTGAAACCGTGTTATGAGTTAGCGGGTTGTGAGAATACAACCAATTGTGGCTTATTAAACAAATCACGGCTTTGTTCAACATGGGAGTTGAGCTGGTGTAAAATGAACGGCAGTTCACCATGAAATGGGCGCACAAAGCTTCAAATATCAACTGCAGACCAGTGTTTCTGAAACTTGGCAATTTTAAGAAGGGTGGACTTCACCTCCCAGAATTCCTCAGGCAGGGAACTTCAAGTCCCAGAATTCCCCAGAGTTGAAGTCTGTTCTTCTTAAAATTGCCAGTTTTGAGAAACATGGACCTAGACCAGGGGTAGGCAACCTTGGCTCTTTTATGACTCGTGGACTTCAACTCCCAGAATTCCTGAGCCAGCCTGGCTCAGCTTGGAAACCTCTCCCTTTCCCCTCAGCATGGCTGGCTCAGGAATTCTGGGAGTTGAAGTCCACGAGTCATAAAAGAGCCAAGGTGGCCTACCCCTGGCCTAGACTTTTCCAGAAACAACCAGGGCATCAAATTTTCTCAACAAATCGTCTGGTACATGTCAGTAATACAAGCCAATTACAGCAAATGAGAAGTAGCTATGTTGCTATTTACATTATGAGAGAAAGGGATAAAAGAGCTCCTGTAGGTACTGAGGGGGAGGGGCAGGTAGGCAAAGCAAGCATCCCTGATTTGTTTGTTGTCAACCGACGGCATCCATTTCGATGCAGGTAGTCCTCAATGTACAACCACAACTGAGCCCAAACTTTATGTTGCTAAGTGAGAAATTTTTTAGGTGAGTTTTGCCCTCATTTTATGACTTTTCTTGCCACAGTTGTTAAGGGAATCCCTGCAGTTGTTAAATTAGTAACACGGTTGTTAAGTTAATGTGGTTTCTCCATTGACTTTGCTCGTCAGAGGTTTGTAGAAGTTGATCACATGATCCTGGGACACTGTAACCGTCATAAGTATGAATCAGTTATCAAGCAACCGAATTTAAATCATATGATCAAAGGGATACTGCAGTGGTCATACGTGTGAAATATGACCATCGGTCACTTTTTTCAGTGTCACTGTAAAATTGAACAGTCACTAAGTAAACTGTTGTAAGTCAAAGACTACCTGTGTACAACACATTAAGAGTTTTGAGGAAAATAGATACTTCTGAAATTTTGCAAACCTGCTACTTTCCCAAAATGCCTCCCACAGTAGGCCTGACTTGTGAGCACAGGCTTCTTAACCCCAAAGGCAAGCTGGTAGGGTTAGAAGTCTAGATTTGGAAGGATCCGTTGAGTTCATCTAGCCCAGTGGTGGTGAATCTATGGCACGGGTGCCAGAGGCAGCAATCAGAGCCCTCTCTGTGGGCACACGTGCCATTGCCCCAGCCTCGCCTCCCCTCACGACCCCCTCTCCAGCAACCCCCATGGAGGAGAGTCGCCCCCGAGCGTGGCCCACACGGAGCAGCGCAGCCAAGGACATGGCAGCCAGGCAGCGTAGACAAGACTCTGCCCTCACACCCCATCATGCAGTTGATGCTGCAGGGTGTGGGCAGAGGACATGGCTGCCATGGCGCTGCTGGGCTGCCTGGGCGATCTGCGGCAGGCCCTGGAGGGGGTGAGTGGCCCTGCGGGCAGGCGGGTGGGGGACGGGGTGGGGGTGGAGCAGGAGTGGGACAGGGGGTGGAGCAGGGGCAGGGGCAGTTTTTGGGCACTTGGTCTCTAAAAGGTTCGCCATCACTGATCTAACCTGACCCTATTTAGTGGAGAATTCAAATTTAAATGTCTCCAGTAGATGGCGGACTAGTCTCCATTTGAACACAACTGGCAAAGTGGAAGCCATCAACTTTCTGGATCACTGGTGCTACTGTCAGATGTCTTTACTTCCTTCCTTCCGTCTGTGCGAAGTCAGCCCCCCAGAGAAGGAAATATTAAAAGGGCAGGAAAATATATTTCCTCAAAGGATCTTAAAGAGGCAGAAAAGCATGCCCAGTTTTTTCTTAATAGCCCCAAGTCTCCCTCCCCCAAGCAGAAACCAGCTCTGTAGAAATGCAGATGGAGGCCCCAGCTAGAAGATCAAGAAGACAAAGACACCTAAAATATACATACCCCATCCAAACTCTAAGACAGGACATAATAGGATTAACACAGAGATACCAAAGGGCACACTCAGACTCAGGTTTCATGCCACAGGAGGCAACTCCAAACAAAAGGCTCCAGAGGGTATAAAAACTCACTCCCCACATGTGCTCACTCTCTTTTCTTCCAGAGCCATCTTTCTGTCTGGCTCTTCTCTCCAATAAACTGCAACCTTCTTTCTAAAGCAGTCGCTATGTTGTTTATTCCTGGCTTGGACTGGGCCTTGATGAAGACTTTTCTTCCAACGGGAATCTACCTTCCTGTAACTTAGAGCCATTTTTCCAAGTCTTGTGTTGTGGAATTGGGGAAAACAGTTTCAGCTTACTTGATGCAAAGAGGAGAAATTTCCTGACAGAACAATTAATCAGTGGAACAACTTGCTTCCAGAAGTTGTGGGTGCTCCATCACTGGAGGTTTTCAAGAAGAGACTGGACAGTCACTGGTCTGAAATGGTATAGGCAGTGCTTTTTTTGTAAAAAAAAAAAAAAAAAAGGTGCCAGAACTCACGCATGTCATACAACCCGCCTTGCCTACCCTACAAAGTTCCATCCAAAAAAGGTGCCAGAACTCTGTTCTGGGCGTTCTATGACAAAAAAAAGCCCTGGGTATAGGGTTTTTTTGCTTGAGCAGGGAGTTGGACTAGAAGATCTCAAAGGTCCCTTCCAACTTTGTTATTCTGTTATTCTGGTGGTAGTGAGGATGGGTGAGAGAACTTCCCAACTGATTCCTGGGCTGAAAACTACCTCTCTTTTTGATGCCTCTCAGGTTTTCACCGTGTTGTAGATAAAAAATACAAATTGAAATGCAATTCTTTGCTTTGTGATTTGCTACCTTCCTGTTTTGTTCCGTTGAAAATTTTCAGAAATTGAGCACTGAAGTTCCGAAGACAGAGCTAAACAAAAGATTAGTGGGATCACCATGGGTGGCATCTTAGCAACTGAGGGACTGACCCGAATGTTCCCCTCCCTCTCCAAAATATTTGGGCTTAATACAGTGCTTCAATTTAAGCAACAAGCTGCAATTCAATAAATCACGGCTTGATACATCGTGAGTTAAACCTCTACAGAATCGTTTCCCCAGTTTGGAGAATACATTAAGAACCAGTAGGTGGCGCTGGAGAGTGCAGTTTTAATTTCCTGGATATCGTGATATACCTTTGTGCAATGGTGGGATTCAAATAGGTGAGCAGCCGGTTCTCTGTGTGGATGCCGCTTCCGGAAGTCCGTTCTGGGCCTGGGCAACAAAAAATTAGCTACCGGTTCTGCCAAAGTGGTGCGAACTGGCTGAATCCCACCACTGCATAAGCGGTTACAGTTCGTTTTGCTTTGCAAGGGTTTCAGCTTGATGGCTTAAAAATAAAAATTGTGGGCATTTCATAGCAGTGCCAGTCCTGCTGAGAGTATCATAATTCTCTTAGCTTGACAACATGCACAGCCTCTTTTTAGTACATAAGACTTTCAGAAGCAGAAAGGGGAATATCTCTTCTTATCTGATTGGACTTTGGCTTGGAAGCTAAGCAGACAGAGGCTTGGTTAGTATTTGGATGGGAGCCTGCCAGAAAACAATCACTCACAGCCAGTGGGTAGGATTCAGCCAGTTCGGCAGAACCGGTAGCTAATTTTTTGTTGCCCAGGCCCAGAATGCACCTTGTGGAAGCGGCATCCACTCAGGGAACTGGTTGTTCACCTATTTGAATCCCACCACTGCTCACAGCTGTTGCTAAAGGATCTGATTAATCCTTGAACATCCAGTCCTTGCATTGTAACTTCAAAACCACCCTGCTCCAACTGCCAACATCTATCTTTTCATTTCCATTCTCCTTCCCCTTCCTTCCTGTCTCTCTCTGCTTCTTTTCCAAAGCGCCTGAGGGCAGGACAAGAAGCAACAGATGGAAACTAATCAAGGAGAGAGAAGCAACTTAGAACTAAGGAGAAATTTCCTGATGGTGAGAAGAATTAACCAGTGGAAAAATTTGCCTCAGGAAGTTGTGGGTGCTCTATCACTTAAGAAGAGACTGGACAGACACTTGTCTTAAATTGTATAGTGCCTCCTGTTGAGCAGAGGGTTGGACTAGAAGATCTCCATGGCCCCCCCACTTCCTTCCTTCCTTCCTTCCTTTTTTTCTTTCTTTCTTTCTTTCTTTCTTTCTTTCTTTCTTTCTTTCTTTCTTTCTTTCCTTTCTTTCTTTCTTTCCTTCCTTCCTTCCTTCCTTCCTTTCTTTGGATCACCCTGCAGCTGAACCTTACCAAGGATGCTAATTTCCAAACTGCATTTTAATAAGACATCATCTCAGAAGAATTCCAAATCTTGCAAGAGTTTGCAAAGGGACACCAACATTTTGCAAGAATCTGTTCCTGGTATGATTATGGCTATTTTATTATTTTTCAAATGTTTTGTTTTGGGAGCTGAGCCTGGATGCCTATAGGTGTCATTTCTTCAACTCCAGTTAAGAATAATGACACTGTGGAAGGAAGAAATGGAAAGCTGTCCTTTGAAAGGAATAACAGACAAATTTGTTAGGCCTCTAGCAATCTTAACAAGTTTGTTCATTTAAAACCTCCCAGTTCCACAAAACAGAGAGCAGAGAGGGATCCCTCAGGCTCAACACTTCAACCCTGGTCTTTCCACAATGTCTAAAAGTAAATAGAAAAATTGTGCACCATTTTTTCAGATTCAGAGGTTGAAGGAAAAAGAGGGAGTGGCTGGGAAAAAATAATAGAATGACGGAAGAGTTGAAAAGACCTTTTGAGGTCTTCTAGTCCAGTGATGGCAAATCTTTTAGAGACCCAGTGCCCAAATTGCAACCCAAAACCCACTTATTTATCACCGGGTGCTGGGTAGGCGTGGCTGCAGTGGTCATGGCAGACTGGGTGGGCGGGGCCAGGGCAGTGGGGGCCAGTCCCTCACCATTTCCGGGGAATGGCACACGTGCCCACAGAGAGGGTGTGCCATAGGTTCGCCACCATTGTTCTAGTCCAATCCCCTGCTGTTTCTTCTGATAATAGTAGTAGTAGTAGTAGTAGTAGTAGTAGTAGTAGTAGTAGTAGTAGTAGTAGTAGTAGTAAAGTTGGAATGTACCTTGGAGGTCATCTAGTCCAACCCCTTGCTCAGGCAGGAAACCCTATACCATTTCAGACAAATGGCTGTCCAGTCTCTTCTTAAAAACTTCCAGTGTTGGAGCATTCACCGCTTCTGGAGGCAGGTTGTTCCACTGGTTAATTGTTCTCACTGTCAGGAAGTTTCTCCTTAGTTCTAGGTTGCTTCTCTCCTTGGTTAGTTTCCATCCGTTGCTTCTTGTCCTGCCCTCAGGGGCTTTGGAGAACAGCTTGACTCCATCTTCTCTGTGGCAGCCCCTGAGATACTGGAAGACTGCTATCATGTCCCCCCTCGTCCTTCCCTTCATTAAACTAGACATACCCAATTCCAGCAGCCTTTCCTTATATGTTTTAGCCTCCAGTCCCCTAATCATCTTTGTTGCTCTTCTCTGTACTCTTTCTAGAGTCTCAGCATCTTTTTTACATCGTGGTGACCAAAACTGGATGCAGTATTCCAAGTGTGGCCTTACCAAGGCCTTGTAAAGTGGTATTAACACTTCACGTGATCTTGATTCTATCCCTCTGTTAATGCAGCCCAGCACTGTTGGGTGACCTTTAGTATACACCTTTGGCAATTTAATTCTTTTTTCTTTTTATATCGACCCATAAGCATTCTAGCAGGCTTTCATCCTTTTGTTGTGTGCATCTCTACGGAGAGGAAGTAATCTCTAATATATAATGCAACTCCGCCTCCTCTATTGCTAGATATGTTTCTTTTAAATAGTTTCTATCAGTACATTCCAGTCGTGTGTTCCATCCCACCAAGTTTCTGTAATGGCATCTATATCATACTTGCCATCCTGTACAAATATTTCAAGTTCACTCTGTTTGTTCCCTAACCTTTGAGCATTTGTGTGTAGGCATTTACAGTAAGCTTTTTGTGGCTGACCCTAGGTATGCTTTCTACATCTCCTACTTTGCAACTGAGTTTGTTATTCTTTTCCTTCACTCCCTACTTCCTTATATGATTGGTTATCTAGTGTTTTCCCCCCCTTGGAATTAGGTCCTAAAGGTTGTAAAAAGAGCATTGTCTTACCTGAACGCCTTTTCTCAGCATGATGACGTAGCATCCACCAATGGGTTATGATAGCCTTCCTGCTCAGTTGAGACTAAGCAAAACTTTAGCCACGCCTCCTCTGGGCGGTTCCTCCCCAGTTCTTGATGAGGCGAAGCATACCTGACAAGTTTGACGCAATGGCTCCTCACAAAACTACACCTGCCTAGATTGTTCCAAAAGGGCGGGTGTGGATGCTACGTCATCATGCTGAGAAAAGGTGTTCAGGTAAGACAACGCTCTTTTCTCCAATCATGATGACCGTAGCATCCACCAATGGGACATTCCAAAGCTACGTGTCCCCTAGGGAGGGAAATCTAGGCATGTGTGTCCCGAGAAGAAACTACCTGTTGCAAAACCCTCCTGCCAAATGAAGCATCCGCAGCCGCGAACTTATCAAGCCTGTAATGCTTGATGAAAGATGAGGGAGAGGACCAAGTCGCAGCCCTACAGATCTCCTCCACGGAAGCCTGGGTAGACCAAGCCGCTGACGTGGCCGCACTACATGTGGAATGCGCAGTAATGCGTGCGGGAACCGCTAGAGACTGCGACCCATAGGCGTGAGCGATGCATGCCCGAATCCACCTCCCAATGGTGGAAGATGACACCTTCTGTCCCATAGAAGAGGGCTGAAAAGAGACAAATAGAGCCTCCGATTTGCGGAAAACCGCTGTCCTCTTAATATAACAACGCAGAGCCCTGCGTACATCCAAGGTATGCCAATTCTTCTCCAGACGATGAGAAGGGTTGGGACAGAAGTCCGGAAGAATCAAGTCTTGGGACCTGTGGAACCAGGTGTTCACTTTCGGAATGAAAGAGGGATCCAAACGAAGGACCACTCTGTCCTCCAAAAACAAACACAAGTCACTCCTGACCGACAACACGGCCAGTTCAGAAATGCGCCTGGCCGAAGTGATAGCCACCAGAAAGGCAACCTTCAGTGAAAGGAACCTGAGGGAGCAAGACCGGATGGGCTCAAACGGCGATCCCGTGATGGCTTGCAACACCAGAGGTAGGTCCCAAGAGGGAAAACGGTGTACCCTAGGAGGTGCAGTGTGTAGGGGCCCTTTCAAAAAAGCCAGAACAGCAGGGTGTTGTGATAAGTGAACCAGGTTGTCGCACGCGAGGACAGTAGATAAAGCTGCAATCTGTCTGCGGATGGTACTATGCGAAAGACCCTTATTTATACCGTCCAAGAGGTAGTCCAAAATTTGAGGGATGGTGACCTTCAAAGGACGAAGATTCTGCTTTTCACACCACGTGGAGACGTTCCTCCTCGTGGCATCATAAATTCTATTGGTAGAGGGTCGTCTTGAAGCCTGTATTATCGAGATGACCCCCGGCAAATAGGCCTGCCTGGTTAGACTCTCCCGCTCAAGTGCCAAACGGCTAATTGGAGCCACTGGGGTTCCGGATGTTGAAGTCTCCCCTGGGAGAGCGATATGCGATCCGACAGAATCTGCCACGGAGGAGAGAGTGACAAGTCCACGAGGTCGGCAAACCACGGCCGCCTCGGCCAATATGGGACCACTAAGAGTAACTCCGCCTGTTCTAGAAGAAGCTTGCGGATGGTTGCCAGTATCAGCGGCAGAGGAGGGAATGCATAAAGGAGACCCCTGGGCCACGGACAGCGAAGAGCATCCGTTCCCTCCGCCCCCCGTGAGGGGAACCTTGTGAAAAACCTTGGTAACTGGGTATTCACCTGAGAGGCAAACAGATCCACTTGTGGCTCTCCGAACCTCTCCGATATGTCCCTGAACAGAGCCGGGTCCAGGCACCACTCCGAGTGGTCGACCGTGACCCTGCTCAGTGAATCTGCTTGCTGATTCGCTACCCCTGATATGTGTTCTGCACTGATGGATTCCAGGTTGGACTCCGCCCACAGACCCAGGTCCCAGGCCTCCAACATGAGAGACCACGACCGGGTCCCTCCCTGTCTGTTGACATGGGCCTTGGCAGCCACGTTGTCCGTCAATATCAGCACGTGTCTGCCCGCCACGAGGGAGGAAAAGTGACAGAGTGCCAGATGGATTGCCCTGGGTTCCAACCAGTTGATATTGTGCGCTAAATCTGACCGGGACCATTGACCCTGCGCCATGTGTGTCTGCAAATGAGCACCCCAGCCAAACAGGCTGGCGTCCGTAGTCAATGTGAGCCTTGTAGGTTCCTTGAACAGGGAACCCTTGTCTATTGCCGGTGAGGTCCACCACGCGAGGGACAACTGTGTGGAACGGAACTCTTACCCTCCTTGTGGAAAGCACTCACGTTCCGTTTCTGGAAGGGAAGGAGGAACCACTGGAGCCTCCTGGAATGGAGCCTGGCCCACGGAACAATCCCCAGGCAGGAGACCATCTTCCCCAACAACTGGGACAGCTGGACCAGCGGAACCTTCTTCTCCCTCCGTATCTTGAGGGCAAGTGCCCTTATGCTGTCTTTGCGTTCCTGAGAGAGGTAAACCATGCAAAGATTCGAATCTATGAGTGCTCCCAGATGGAGGAGACGAGTTGAGGGGGTCATGTGACTCTTCTTGAAGTTCACGGAAAATCCGTGAACTTGAAGAGTATTGATTGTGAGTTGAAGATCTGATTGGGCAGAATGGAAGGAACTGGACTGGATAATTATATTGTCCAGATAGCACTGCACGCGCACTGGAATCAACCTGAGATGGGCAGCCAAAACTGCCAAAAATTTTGTGAACACCCGAGGTGCTGAGGACAGTCCGAATGGCAGAGCCTGGTATTGATAATGCCGGTGCGCGTGACAGAACCGGAGGAATCTGCGGTGTTGTGGGAGAATGGGAACATGGAGGTACGCCTCCATCAGGTCTATAGAGGAAAGGAAATCCCCTTTCCTGATACTGGCTAGAATAGATCTGAGGGACTGCATCTTGAATTTCCTGTAGACTAGGAAATAATTGAGTCCCTTTAGATCCAATATGGCCCTCCAGCCCCCCGAGGCCTTGGGAACTACGAATAGAATGGAATAGAACCACTTTCCCATCTGACCCGGGGGCACCGGTTCTATGGCCTCGATCTCTAATAGGTGGGAGATGGCCGTGGATACCAACTCGGCCTTGCTTGAGTTTCTTGATGTGGGGCATTGAATAAAATGGTCTGGAGGGATTGATATAAACTCGAGGGCGAGACCATACCTGACTGTCTCCCTTACCCAAGAGTCGTTTGTGGTGGCGTCCCAAGTGTCGCTGAACAACGCTAAGCGACCACCAATAGGAGGAGCTCCATTGGCGTCACTTGGACCGCCTGTAAGGACGGCCCCCTGATCCACAAAAGAAACGCTTTGATTGGAATCGACCTCTGGGCGCCTGACCTTGGCGTTCCAGCTGTCTGTCCTGTTTGGGAAAGAAGGGTCTAGAACTCCTGGTCCAATCCCAGGATTGACCGGCCCGAAAGGGCTGCCTCCACTCCCATGAACCACCTGAACGAAAGGCTTGCCTGCGGAATTCCTGCTGAGGCCTTTTGTCTGGCCTCTTAGAAGGGTGAGCAAGAATTTTGCGCTTATCTTTCCCTTCTATAAGATATGGTTCCAGAATAGGACCAAATAGTTTAGAACCACTATACTTGTCCGTTGACAAGCGCCATTTGGATTTTAAATCTGCCCTCCACTGCTTCAACCACAGCAACCTGCGGGACGAAACAGTGGCCGCAATGGACCTGGCGGAGTACCTGGCAGAGGCGGCAAGTAGCTTGCCTACTGTCTGATGTGCGCGCACCTGGTCGGGGAATCAGGGCCTGCAATTCGCGAAGCCACATAATGGACGTCCTTGCAAAAAAGGACGAAGAGGTAGCAGCCTTTATCGCCCAAGCAGAGGCCTGGTGAGCTCTGCGGAGAGAAAACTCAAACCTCTTTTCCTCCACCTTCAGGGCTTCAGCCATATCCCCCGGAATTGTGGATATAGAAAACAACGACGTGAGTGGGGCATCAACAGTAGGCACTTCTAGAAGGGAAGCAAAGGAGGAGGAGACATTAAAGAGCTTCTTTTCCGTGCTACTTGGAGAGGGCAGAGTAGCCAGTGATGACCACTGTTTTTCCACAGTGGTGCGGAAAACATTTGGACACGGAATTTGTCTCTCTTCCACTACCTGTTCAGCGAACAAGGGATTAGATTCTTGTGTAGCGGAGGTAGAAGGTTTGGGCTCCTGTTCCTCCGCCAATTTGGCAGTAGCACAAGCCTTTATAAGCAAGGATTTGAATAGGGAAGGATCAAACAGGCCCGAAGTTGGGGCCGGATCCGGAACAGCCTCTTCATCCTCTGATAGGGGGATGTCTACCGTCTCCAAATCCACGGATTCCTCCTCCTCTAACTGAGAGGAAGTCTCAGATTCACTAGTTCCAGCCAACAGGACACGTCCCGTTTGTGGCAAGACAGTGGGAGGAGAGGGTGTTACCTGTGGAAGTCTATGGCCCAAAGATGAAGCCATGAACTGGTCAAAGGCATGTTGCATAAACGTCTGGAACTGCTCTGACCATGCCTCCTGTTGGCCTGAAAAAACAATGCCAGCAGCAGTGGAGGTGTACCCCGTATCAGAAGCCTGTTGTGCCATGGAAGAAAAGGATGGAGGAGGAGGAGGCGGGGGAGGAGAAGAAAGAGAGGGACCAGCCTGTTCAGTTTCCCCCTGAGGAGACCAAGCCCTGTGGGCTTCCTGAGAAGGCGCAAATTGAGACCCAAATGGGGAAGGATCCAGTGGAGTGGGGGAAACCACTTCAACCTCGCTGGACCTGAGTCTTTGAACTCTGGAAAATTCTTTTTCTAGCGCCTGATGTCTCCTCGAGGCCTCTCGCTCAGCAGCTTTAGAGGGCTCTAAGTTTTTTGTTTTGGCCTTTCCCCCCGCTGTTAATTCAGAAGATCTGCGCTTTTTTTTGCGCGGGGGGAACTTCAGAGCCCTGTGATGACTGAGGAGTAGCACTGTCAGCCATTGTGCATTGGATATTCCGAAAGGAGATATCCAGGAAAGGGGGAAATAACACGCAGACCTGTTATCAGAGAGGGAAACGACCCGTGCCCTGATGAACCACAGTGACAAAACAGCCAGACAGCACTCTAGCACTGCCTGTCCAGGCCCTGCAGGCACAGCGCCGTGAGCTAATATGAACAGGTGGACTGTAAAATTTCCCTTCCAGAAACAAAGAGAAGCAACAAGGTTTGTGATGTATAATGTGATTAAATGCAAGGTAAGGTAGTATATGTATATAAATCCCCCCCCCTTGCCAATCGCTGTAATTCCTAGGGGAATAAAGCAATGACCTCCTTTAGAAGTTGAATCAAGGAACCAAAGGGTATTAATAGGAATTTTGCCAGTAAGGTCAAAGAATTTCCTCTCTCAATGCCAGAAAACTTAATAAGTAAAGTTAAGTAAGAGGCCTGGTCTGGAAATGGCGGCCACGCCCTATCAGTCGGAAAACAAGATGGTGATAGTGAGACTCTCCGTCTCCCAAAATGGCGTCCGCCAAAGAAACACTTCCCCCAATTAAGGCAATCGCACCGGACTGCTCAGTTTTGTGAAGGGATTTGGCTGAAAAAAGGCCCTTTCTCCCCTTCTGTAACAATCAGGCACTTGCGTTTCAGGCGCGCAGCCTCCGCTGCGATCCGGATCGTCCTCACTGGCAGCTACCTCGTGGCCACGAGGTTGGTGAAACGAGGCCACCAGCAATTTCACGCTCCCGGGAATCTCCGAGAAACCCGAGCCTCCGTTTTAGCGCCAAACAGCTGATCGGAGGCTGATCACTCTGGCGATCCAGCGTGGCTGAAATACAGCCTGCAATGTGTCTGCAGACCTCCGGGCCTGCAAACCCACAGGAGCTCAAAGTCACCAAATGTTGCTCCCGATTTACTGTAATTTGGAATAATTTGGAAGCCAATTAATCTGTTAAAAAATTTAGAATCAAATTTTCAATTGAGCTACAAGCAACCAACACAATTTCAATTAACTCAATAGCTTAGCTGAGGAGCCAAAATACTTGCGTTCTAACTGAGCTGAGACTAAGCAAGAACTGGGGAGGAACCGCCCAGAGGAGGCGTGGCTAAAGTTTTGCTTAGTCTCAACTGAGCAGGAAGGCTATCATAACCCATTGGTGGATGCTACGGTCATCATGATTGGAGAAGATTGGACACCCTCCCCCCTAAAATTTAGTTTTGATAAGATGAGCCAGGAAGCAACTGGAAAGAATGTACAGATAGTCCTCAACTTACAACAGTTCATTTAGGACTGAAGTTACGATAGCACTGAAAAAAGTGACTAATGAGCATTTTCCACACTTATGACCATTGCAGCATCTATTCTGGATCGTGTAACTCTATGTAACCCTGACTAGAGCATGTTAGAATATCTGGCATTTATTGGGTTAAGTGCTGTCTCCTTAAGAGATGGCTTATGGGAAATGTAGTTTTAGCTAGTTAGCTATCTCATGTTAACAGGTCAGTAGTAGGAGGAGCCTCTGAGCTTTTCTCAGGACATACTGGTTACCTGACCAGTTTGGAATGCCTTTGTTTCATCCAGCCTCATGTCTCCTAGCCACACGGCTTGGAGGTCCTATGCCAACATGTGATGCTTATGCAGAAGAAGAGGGGAAAATCCATTATCAAATTACCTATGGAAATGAACCTTTTATAACCTTCTGACAAGCAAAGTCAATGGGGAAACCAGATTCACTTAACAGTTGCATTACTAATATAACAGTTGCAGTGATTCAGTTAACAAATGAGACAAGTCATAAAATGGGGTGTGGGAAGTCAGCCCCCCAGAGAAGGAAATATTAAAATGGCAGAAAAATATATTTCCTCAAAGGATCTTAAAAGCATGCCCAGTTTTCTTAATAGCCCCAAGTCTCCCTCCCCCAAGCAGAAACCAGCTCTGTAGAAATGCAGATGGAGGCCCCAGCTAAAAGATCAAGAAGACAAAGACACCTAAAATATACATACCCCACCCAAACTCTAAGACAGGACATAATAGAATTAACACAGAGATACCAAAGGGCACACTCAGACTCAGGTTTCATGCCACAGGAGGCAACTTCAAACAAAAGGCTCCAGAGGGTATAAAAACTCACTCCCCACAGGTGCTCAGCCCTTTTTTCCCCCTCTTTTCTGCCAGAACCATCTTTCTGTCTGGCTCTCCTCTTCAATAAACTGCAACTTTCTTTCTAAAGCAGTCGCCATGTTGTTTATCCCCGGCTTGGACTGAACCATGATGAAGACTTTTCTTCCAACAGAGGCAAACTCAGTTAACGAATTTATCACCTAGCAACATAAATTTTGGACTGTTATGGCTGTAGGTTGACGACTACCTGTATTCAGAAATCCCAGTTGCTCAAGCAAGAGACTCTATAGTACCATTGCTGGAATCTGTTTCCCAGAGTGCACAAGAAACTTGGAAAAGTTGCATTTATTCCTTAGAATAAAAGGCTCAACTAGATGTAGTTCTTCCTTCTTGTTGGGGTGGAATTTCTGCTTGTTGGTCTTCATCTGAACTAATTCCAGTCCTGAATTCAAGTCGAAAATTTGCATAGCCTCTCTTAAATGATATTGGGAATGAACAGTGCATGATGGTCTTGACTTACATCCACAATGTGCCAGAATTTCCATCGTAAGTCAGTGCGGTTTAAAATGAATCATCACATGACCAGACCTGATTTTTATGACCATTTTACCATGAATCACAAGTAAATGACATGGTCGTTAAGCGAATCATTCAGTTGTTAAGCGAATCCAGCTTCCCCAATTTATGTCGCTTGTCTGAAGCCAACTTGGAAGGTCACACATTGTGAGCAGGTGACCACAAAATACTGCAACAGCTGTAAATAAATTTATACATTTAATAATAAAGGAATAAAATAAATGACAGCCGCCAGCCAAGCACCCAAATTGTGACCAAGGGGGCAGTGCAGCAGTTGTCAGTTTGAGGATAGGTTGTAAGACACTTCTAGCACGGCTGTCGAAAGTTCAAACTGTCGTTAAGTGGTCATAAGTTGAGGAATATCTGTAATGTACCTGAATTGTCTACTTGAATTACCTTTTGTTACAGTTTTAGATAGTGCTGAAATATAGTGCCATAGTTTCATTCCATACAGCATTAACCTTGCGAACTCTCAAGCTTCCTCCTTCTGTTATATATTCAAGATGGACAGTATTTAATATTTATTTGTTATGTATATGTAGGGGTGTGGGTCTATACATATGTTGTATATAGTATGTTTTAGGTTTCTGTCATGTATGTGTTTCACTTTGAGAGCGGGCAACTAAATTTCCTTTTTGATGTGTGCTGTTGTGCCCACAGTAAAAAAAAAATGACAATAAAGTTTATCTTATCTTGTCTATCTTATCAGAGGCCCTTCTCAATAAGGATGGATTCAGTCTCCTGTTTATTTTCAATAATCCTGTAGGTGGCAGACACGAGCCATTTCTATCTTGCTCAAAGGCAGATGAAGGAATACGGTAGCCTTGACTTACAACAACTTGTTTAGCGGCAGGGGTGTCAAACTCGCAACAGTCATGTGATGACTTTTTTTCCATTGCCAGCAATGGGGTGGGCGTGGTTTCAGCATGACACATCTGGCCCATGACCCGGCAGTTTGACACCCCTGGTTTAGGGACAGTTGCAAGTTACAATGGCACTGAAAAAACGGGCTTACGACTGTTTTTCACCCTTACAATCATTGTAGCATCTCCATGGTCACGTGATCAAAATTCAGACGCTTGGCAACTGACTCATATTTATGACGTTTGCAATGTCCCCGAGTCATGTGATCCCCTTTCCCCTCCTGACAAGCAAAGTCAATGGGAGAAGCCGGATTCACTTAACAACGGTGTTGCTAACTTCTGCAGTGATTCACTTAACAACTGTGGCAAGAAATGGGACAAAACTCATTTAACAAATGTTTCACTTAACAACGGAAATTTGCGGCTCAATTGTGGTAGTAAGTGGAGGAGTACCTCTACTCAGCGCTTGGCTGGATTGCATCTATTTGGGATGGGAGACCAGATCCCAGATCTGTAAACTAGACTTAGAAGATGAACAGAATGTTCCGGAAGAATCCTGTTGCATTGGAAAACCATCGTTGAACTGGAAAAGAAATTGAGCACACAACAGAGCAAAATATTCAGAAGCTCTAGAACAGAGTTTTTTGGACTTGTTAAGTTTAAGGAGTGTGGATTTTAATTCCCAGAATACCACAGTAAGTCCTGCTGGTTGGGGAATTATGGGGGTTGAAGTCCACACATCTTAAAGTTGCCAAGGTAAAAAAAAACACTGCTTGAGGAGATTCCTGCATTGTGTCCAAAAATGGGACAGTGGGAGACGCTGACATAAACTTGTAGTTTTATGTAAATAAATATATTTAGCGTTCACATTCACAGCAGACGAAAGAATCAGGTACAAAGGGACAGCATGAGTTAAATCTATAGATACTATACAGAGCACACAGAAGAAAAAGGCAGGAAAAAGGGAAACTCCCCCTTTACACCCAGCAACCAATCATAGGGTAGATTGCCTCATGCAAGAGCCAGCACTCTTCAACCAATCAACTACAACTGTATGTTCTCGCCCATTGTACACTTTACTGTTCCAGCTACTAAATTAAATATCCTAACAAGTTATCCAGAGGTGTGAAGAAAAGAAAGTAGTGATGTGGTGTGAATATGTTCTTCTTAAAAAAATATATAGATAACACTGAATCTGAAGGTGCTTTGGTGGAGATATGTCCACTCATGTGACCCAGACAAAACCACCAATCTTTTATATTGCTACATCTTTTATATATAATACATATATATGTGTGTGTGTGTGTGTGTGTGTGTGTTTCAAAATTTGGATTGCTAACAAAGAATTAAGGGAGAACTGGAATAGCCATTTCGAACTTTTTAGTTCTTTTCAACCAGACATACCCTTCTGAGATTCGAACCTGGTATATATATATATATATAAATACATATAATACATCAATTATATCCTATTTATATAGAGCCATGGTGGCACAGTGGTTAGAATGCAGCATTGCTGGCTAATTCTGTTGACTGCCAACTGCCAGCAGTTTGATCCTCAGTGGCTCAAGATTGACTCAGCCTTCCATCCTTCCAAGGTCGATAAAATGAGGATTCTGATTGTTGGGGGGGCAGTAGGCCGACACTGTAAACTGTCTAGAGAGGGCTGTAAAAGCACTGTGAAGCGGTACATAAGTCTAAGTGCTATTGCCAATGCTGTACACAATAACCAATCCGGTTGAAGGTGAAACTGAGCTCGAATGAGCTGCCACTGTGTGGTCAAAAAAGTTAAGGTGGCAGCCATGATGGTATGATCAAAGCTTCCCCCATTTTTATGTGCACAATCACACACAATGGCTGCCATCTTGATTATTTTCACCCTATTCTACAGATACTCCTGTGCACAGACCAAAAACCTAAACACTTAACTGCTGGCTAGGGCATCCATATTGTCTTTTTCTGGAATATTTAATTTCCAAGTCTAGTCTTGGAATCCCTTGTGGGATTTCCTTGTAATCTCCTTAACCCTCTTAGCTACAAGCCCAGGTCAGGTCAGGTATAGCTACCTTAACATCTTTCACCCTTCTACGTAAAAATCTGCCTTATTCAAGAGTAGCATATTGATTTGCAGCTCAGAAACCAAATTTGAGAATCGTTGGGTTGCAAAAAACTTAAAGAGACTGCTGGGGGCAGAAAAGTGTTTGTTTTTGTTGTCCGATTAATGCCGTCTAGGGGTGATCTATAGTTCTGCTGATAGTCCTATAAACAATCCCAAACCCACTTCACTTACATGCAGGTAGTTGTCAAATTATGATCACAAATGGAACCAATATTTTTGTTGCTAAAGTAGACAGTTGTTGAGAGAGTCAAGTCTGTAGCCTTCAAAATCCTTATTTGTTGCACAATATGTGGAACTAAAACCAATTTAGAATTTCTCTAAATTTAAGCACGTGACGCCAGCTGATGTCCTACAATCTGCTCCCCCCCTTCCTTGCTCGAAAACCATCTTCCTGTAGGAATTGGCTGTTTCTTCTTTGCAAAAGGGACAGAGAGGGACGGGGAGGGGAAGGGACTAAATCAGGAGACGGAAAAATCACAGCAACAATCACAATCTGACAGGCCAACTTACGCACCGCTCCATTTATAAATGGGTCAGTGTGGAAAGTAGCTAGGAAGCTCAACAAGAGAGCCAGCATAAATCTCTTATCTCTGAAACCATATGCTCCCACTTCCGTGATGGAGGTAAAATAAGACTCGCTGTAGTTGGAAAGCAAGGAGCCAAAACATGGCCAAGGGACCGTGTGGGCAGTCCGGCTTTCATGCGGGACCAATGAGAACACAAGGCCAGAGCTTGTCTCTGTGTTGTGTGTCACACACAAAAGAAAAGAAAAGGCAGCCAATGGAGAGGGCGGAAGAAAGAAAGAGACGGTTGCAAAACCGTAAGAAAGTCACTTCTCCGGCTATAAAGCATCCAAACCTGTGGTGCACGTAACAATGGCAGACCCATTTTTTGCAAACAAGCCATCCTGTTATGCTCACCGTTTCTCAGATTTGGAAAGAAAGTCTGGTGGTGCAGCATTTACAAGCTTGAGTTTGATAAAGGAGAGTATTTGTAGCTCAGCGTAGAACTGTGGAGTCCTAAGAGCTCTCTGAACTTGGTGGTTTTCTTGCAGATGTTTCATTACCCAAACTAAGTAACCTCATCGGTGCTAGTCCCTAAAATGTCTGCAAGAAAACCACCAAGCTCAGAGAGCACCAAGACTCCTCAAGTTTGAGTTTTCTTGTAAAATGAGGTGAAAACCATACTCCCCTCAGCAGAAAGGGACTCTTCCAGGCTCTGTGTGGGGAGAATCAACTTGAATTTGCCTCCAGAAGTTGTGGGTGCTCCAACACTGGAGGTTTTTAAGAGGAGATTGGACAACCATTTGTCTGAAATGATATAGCCAGGAGTTTGATCCTGATGGGGCTCAAGGTTGACTCAGCCTTCCATCCTTCCGAGGTCAGTAAAATGAAGACCCAGATTGTTGGGGGTAATAGGCTGTGTAAACCGCTTAGAGAGGGCTGTAAAGCACTATGAAGCGGTGTATGTGCTATTGTTGTTGCTATTGCTACTTTTTAACAGTTGCAGTGATTTGCTTAACAACTGTGGCAAGAAAGGCCATAAAATGGGGCAAATCTCACCTGTCTCACTTAGCAACAGAAATGTTGGGCTCCATTGTGGTCGTAAATTGAGACTGCCTACAAATGATTTGTTAATTGATCTCCAACTATTGCTGTTTGTCTGTCTGTCTGTCTGTCTGTCTGTCTGTCTGTCTGTCTGTCTATCTATCTATCTATCTATCTATCTGAATCTAAATGAGGACCCAGATTGTTAGGGACAACATGCTGACTTGTAAACCCCTTAGAGAGGGTTGTAAAGCATTATGAAGAGATATATAGGTCTAAGTGCTATTGCTATAGGGTCTCCTGCTTGAGCAGGGGGTTGAACTAGAAGACCTCCAAAGTCCCTTCCAACTTTGCTATTCTGCCTGAAATGCCCTTTCTCCTTTCCCAATCTCTTTTATTCTTGCTTCTGGCTGCTAGTTCCTGCTAGAAGGAACAAGTTCCAGGATACGCCTGTCCCACTAGACCAGATAGAATGGGTAGAAACAATCTGAGAGAGACAGTCCTGTAAGTAATCCATTCCTAAGCCATGACAAGCTTTCAAGTTGACAACCCAGATCTTGAATTGCATCCAGAAGCACACTGAGACCAATGTAGCTCATGCAGCAGGAACTGAATCTCCCAAACACTTGCTCAAGAAGAGCCCCATGTAGAGTAGTAATTTAAATGAAAGGGGATTAAAGCATGAGTGACCATGACCAAGTATGTTAAGCTATTTAATTTAGTAACTTGAACAATAAAGTATACAATGGGCCAGAATGCAGAGCTGTAGTTGATTGATTGGAGAGTGTTGGTGCCTGCATGAGGCAATCTACGTTATGATTGGTTGCTGGGTGAGAAGGGGGAGTTTCCCTTTTTCCCGCCTTTTTCTTCTGTTTGCTCTATGCGGTTCTGTGATTTACCTCATGATGTAGTGATGTGCCTCAACTTATGACCACAACTGAGCCCAAAATTTACGTTGTTAAACGAGACATCTGTTTTGCCCCATTTTACAACCTCTCTTGCCACAGTTGTTAAGCGAACCGGTGCAGTTGTTAAGTTAGTAACCCATTTGTTAAGTGAATCTGGCTTCCCCATCGACTTTGCTTGTCAGAAGGTCGCAAAAAGGGATCCCACGACCTTGGAACACAGCCACAGTCATAAGTATGAATCAGTTGCCAAGCATCTGAATTTTGATCACATAATCGTGAGGATGTTGCAGAGGTCATCACTGTGAAAAACGGTCATAAGTCACTTTTTTCATGGGGTTGTTGAAACGTCAGTAAATGAACTGTTGTAAGTCGAGGATTACCTGTATTGCTTACTGTAACATATATCTATTTATATAAAATTACAAGTTTATGCCTGCGTCTCTGACTTCATTTTGACACCGGCTGCACAATTCCCTGACAAAGTCTCTCTTCTCCGCTTGGCCAGGAACAAGCACACCAGATGCACAACCCAAAATTGCACAAAAGCTCTTCCTAGCCAAAGTGACTTCCTGCTCAAGCAGGAGCCCCAGGTGCCAGGTCTGTTTGGGGCAGTGCCATCCCATCCAGAACCAAAGATAAAAAGTTTCCTGGTGCCACCTAGTCTTGGGTGAAGACAAGCCTGCTGTATACCCCATCTAAGCCCCTGCAAATAAATCGCAATTTAGTGCAAATGCAATCAGAGGAAGTCACCATTGTTTTTTGCAAAATGATTTTTTTTTGACAAATTCTCATTCAAATTTAGCCTGAAACTGCAGAAGTGGGAGAGAAGATCAGTGGGCTGTGGCAGAATGAGACAGGGCGATCACAGGCACACAAACCTAATGTGTTTTCTCTGCTAACAGAGATCTGAAATAATACCGGAAAAATAATTCTACCAAACCAGCAGGAAAGGAAACACGAGTTATATGTATATATATATCTGCAGACTGAACTCTAGATAGAGTGGAGTGTTTGACAGCAAAGTTATTTCACAGTTAAAAAGTTCAGTGTATGTATATTAAAGGCATGATTATAAAATTTTAGATTAGATAACCTTTATTGTCATTTTTTTTTCCTGTGGGCACAACGGCGCACATTAAAAATGAAATTTAGTTGCTTGCTCTCAAGTGTTACTTACATAACACACATTTAAAACATACTATATACAAAAATTATCACTTACTCTATGCTTACAAGAAGTCTCATTTTTCTATTACTTAGTTTCTTGCTGCAAAGAAAATTGAAAGTTTATTTCTATTGTACTTTTTTCTTTCTTTTTCTCCTCTCTTGTCCCTCTTTTTTTATTTTGTATTGGCTTTTGTTAGTTTTTAACCTTCTTTTTAAAACTTGAAATACAATTTATATCAAATATATATATTTTAAAAGTAAATCTCTGGATCAAATCATAAAATATTCCAGCAGCGATGGCAAGACTGGAAATATCAGGATCTGGACTTGGAAGAATAGCAAGACGCTAAAAAGATGAAA
The DNA here is from genome assembly GCF_001527695.2 of Protobothrops mucrosquamatus. NCBI lineage: Eukaryota > Metazoa > Chordata > Lepidosauria > Squamata > Viperidae > Protobothrops > Protobothrops mucrosquamatus. The sequence continues at coordinate 1,275,856 of NW_015386458.1, forward strand.
GCTGCCAGTTAAAAACACAGCAGCATTTGCCAACTGACTGGGAAAAGAAACTTCAACAATCTGAAACTTATGATCGTTTTTCACACTTAACAACCGTTGCAGCATCCCATGGTCATGTGATCAAAATTCGGACGCTTGGCAACTGACTCACATTTATGACGGTTGCAGTGTCTCAGGGTCACGTGATCAACTTTTGTGACCTGACAAGCAAAGTGAATAGCGAAACCAAAATCACTTAACTGCAGTGATTCACTTTATTTATTTATTTCTTTATTATTTAAATTTATATACCGCCCTATCTCCCTTACGGGACTGAGGGCGGTGAACAGGCAATAATAAAAATCACAATAAATATTGAATAAAAAGCATGGTAAGAAATGTCATAAAATGGGGGGGAAACTCACTTAACAACTGTGTTGCTTAGCAACAGAAATGTAGGCCTCAATCATGGTTGTTAACCAAGGACTATCTGTATTCACATTTCTGAGGATCCGTGCATTACGTAACAATACTTTTTTGATTCCTCTTTCTTTGGGGTGACACGTTCTGCCCACACATCCCTAACAAAGTAGCCCTCCTGTTAATAGTACAGCTGCAAAAGCTGGAGCACAGGAAATAAATCTCCTAAAACAGTGTTTTTAAATCTTAGAGACTTTAAGATGTGTGGATTTCGACTCCCAGAATTCCCTGGCAAACACACATGGACTTCAACTCCCAGAATTCTCCTCCTACATACATGGACTTCAACTCCCAGAGTTTTGGGGAATTGGCTCTGGTATTCTGGGAGTTGAAGTCCACGCATGTTGGCTGGGGAATTCTGGGAGTTGAAGTCCATACATCTTAAAGGCCCTGAGATCGAAAAACTCTGCTCCAAAATGAAGACAAAAGTAGGGTTTTTTAGTTTTCGTGTTTTGAAAGCCATATTTGCACAGACACTACCAGTAATGGGCTCAGGTTAAAAAAAAACAAACTATCTTTGGTTGATATTCAATTTCCCTCCGTTGGATGACTTTTTTCTCGTTATCTCTTTAAAGTAGTTTTCAAGAAAAAACAGGCTAAATGGATTGCTTTTCAGCTGAAGTTGACAAAGTATGCCACCCTAAAGCAAATACGGAGAGTCCTTGATTTACAAGTTCGTTTAGTGGCGGTTCAAAGTTACAACAGCACTGAAAAAAAGTGACTTACGACCATGTCTCACACTTAATGCCTGTTGCAGTATTCTTATGGTCACGTAATCAAAATTGAGTTTGGTTAAAATAATTTCATTTGGAAGCCATTTTAATACTAAAATGTTTAACATAATATGTAATTATGTGACATCTGAAATTTGCATTTTAGAGTTTATATTTGTCCTTGATTCACTTTATCTACCTATAATTTACAGCATTCTCTTTGTAAAATACTTGTTATCTATAGTTTCTACATTCTCTTTTTATTGATTCCAATTGGGTTAGGGTTAATTATTAACCCAATTGGGTTAATCAAATATTCCATCACAAATCTGGTATGAAATGTCCTATAGTACTTTTTAATAGTGTATAATATTAGCCGTATGATATTGTAAATTTGACAATTAACCAAGATTTGTTAGCTAAACTATTTTGGTGTTCAGCTATTTTAGGATATAGATATTTTAGTGTTTCATGATGATAATGATGATGGTGGCTTTTACCATTTCTTTACACTCTTTTAAACATAAGCTTCCATTTGCATCATACATTTTTCCCCTTGAAGATAACCCCTAACTTAAAACAAAGAAATAAAAATCACATAAATATTTAGAATTTGTTAGTCATATTATTGTCAGTATAGTAGTCAAGAGGAAACATGAGGAGAAGAATGGGGGGCTTTGGGCAGAGGAACAGCTGAAAAAAGGAAGCCAATCACCGGGAGATAATGTTCTAGTCCAGGCATGTCAAACGTCCGGCCCATGGGCCGGATGCGTCACACCAAAACCGTACCCACCCCGCCGGCAATGGGGAAAAAGTCACGATACGTCGCACAACGTCACATGACGTCAAGAGTTTGACATGCCTGTTCTAGTCCCTCCTTTAAGGCATGAAAACAGCTGGATGTTTTGGGGTCAATCCCCCTCTTTCATCCCAGCCTACCTCACAGGTGGGCAAAATAGGAGAAAAGAGTATTAAATACGTTCGCCACCTTGAGGTGTTGACAAAGTAATAAAGACAGGATAAAAAATAATCTAACATAAATTAAAACAAAATAAATCAGGCATTTGGCAACTCAGGGGCTTACACTGTGGTCCTTCTCTTAATGTTCCTGCATGGGAAGCTTCGCCAGGAGTGTCATGATGCCCTAGGCCAAGAGTTTCTCCTGCTGGGAGCCCTTTGAGAACGGGTGGGTCTCTCAGTCCACTGCTGCTTCAGTGCTACAACTGCTGGGTCCCACTCAGCTTCAAGGACACTGTACTAAACTTGTAGGGGTACTCTTCACCAATCTATTGGTAGAACCATAGACACGTGTATTAAAAAAATGGAGTCTTGGGTTCGGAGGGAAAAGCCCGCAAGAAGTGGTGGGCATCTGGACTGTGGGGGCAGCCCCCCCTGTGGCCAAATGAACTTTCCATGTGTGGAAGTGGACAATTTTCATTGACAAGAATGACAAGAGACACGGCTTTCCCAAGCACCATTTGTGTGTCCCATCTAACAGAATAACAGAGTGGGAAGGGACTTTGGAGGTCTTCTAGTCCAACCCCCTGTTCAGGCAGGAAACTCTATACCATTTCAGACAAATAGTTGTCCAATCCCTTAAAAATTTCCAGTTATTGAAGAATCCACAACTTCTGGAGGCAAGCTGTTCCACTGGTTAATTGTTCTGTCAGGAAGTTTCTCCTTAGTTCTTGGTTGCTTCTCCCCTTGATTAGTTTCCATCCGTTGCTTCTCGTCCTGCCTTCAGGTGCTTTGGAGAATAGCTTGACTCCCTCTTCTTTGGGGCAGCCCCTGAGATATTGGAACACTTGTCACCCCTCGTCTTTCTCTTCATTAAACTAGACATACCCAATTCCTGCAACCATTCTTCATATGTTTTAGTCTCCAGTCCCCTAATCATCTTTGTTGTTCTTCTCTGCACTCTTTCTAGAGTCTCAACACTTTTTTTACATCGTGGCGACCAAACCTGGATGTAGTATTCTAAGTGTGGTCTCAGCAAGGCATTACAAAGTGATATTAACCTATCTAATCAGCAAAATCAAAGTTTTATTTTTTCCCATCACAAGCACAAAATCCAGAAGCGATTTCCAAATTAGATAGATATGTTCTTTTCTGTGAAGAAAGCAATCAATTTAACCATCTCTCTCTCTCTCTCTTTTGCTGTGGAAAATAATAAATATTTCTGTTTGTACTTATCTTTATAGATCATCATATGACCACAACTGAGCCGAAAATCTCTGTGGCTAAGAGAAACATTTGTTAAGTGAGTTTACCCCATTTTTCAACTTTTCTTGCCACAGTTTGTTAAGAGAATCACTGTAGTTGTTAGTAAAACTGTTAAGCGAATCTGACTTTCCCCACTGACTTTGGTTGTCAGAAAGTGGCAAGGGGATCACATGACATTGCAGCCTTATAAATATGAGTCAATTGCCCTAGCACAGTGGTGGCGAACCTATGGCACTGGTGCCAGAGGCGGCAATCGGAGCCCTCTCTGTGGGCACACGTGCCGTTGCCCCAGCCTTGCCTCCCCCAACGGCCCCCTCCTCTCCAGCAGCCCCCCTAAAGAGAGTCGCTCCCAAGTGTGGCCCACGCGGAGCAGCACAGCCAAGGACATGGCAGCCAGGCAGCGTAGACAAGACTCTGCCCTCAGGCCCCATCATGCAATTGATGCTGCAGGGCGCGGGCAGAGGATGTGGCCACCATAGTGCTGCTGGGATGCCTGGGCGATCTGCGGCGGGCCCTGGAGGGGGTGAGTGGTCCTGTGGTCAGGTGGGGCAGGGGATGAGGGGGCGGGGCAGGGGGATGGAGTGGGGGCGGGGCCAGTTTTTGGGCACTCGGTCTCTAAAAGGTTCGTCATTACTGCCCTAGCATCTAAATTTTGATCACATGACCATGAGGATGCTACACCGGTTGTAAGTGTGAAAAAGGGTCATAAGTCACTTTTTTCAGTGCCGCTGACAGTCACTAAATGAACTGTTATAAATCGAGGACTACCTGTTTATTAGTAGGCATGCTCTCCCCCAACTGAAGACCTGCTGGAAACCGACTGTGCCAACCGATGTGAAAAAAACACCACTTTGAAACTGCTGGCTGAGATTATTTCCCAATGGCATCCCTCCACTTTCACTCCGGATCGACTCTTGCCCACAGCCAGCCTTTAAATCCGAATCAACTCATTCCCTTTCACTTCGGAATCCTCTCGGACCCAGAGAAGGGCAGACCGATCTCTCTTTTCCCCCCACAGCCAAAAACCTGGCGAGGAGGGCTGATCCGATCCACCTCCTCGTGGTCCCCAATCCACCCCGCCGGCCGCCCAAGCGAAATGCAGCCTCCGAACGCGATGCCAAAGCGTGCTGGGCGCCCATTGGCTGCCGCCTCCTTTGACGTCATCCTTTCCTGCTGCCCTGGTCCCCCTTCCTTCTTGCGCTCCGCGCTGAGCAGCTGCGCTGAGCGGAAAGCTTTTTCCTTGTTCCTTTTTCTCTGCAACATTTTTTTTCGCTTCCGAACTCCTGTCTCTCTCCCCCCCCCAACNACATACACACTTCCCCCCCCTTTTTCTGTCCCTCGCCTCCTTTGCAATTCCTTTTTTTTTTTTTTTTTTTTGGAAAGCAGGAAACTAGGGCATTTGGTCCTTCCCCACCCACCCCCTTGCCGCGAGCTTAGGAAGAGTTTTATAGCTGGAAACTTTACTTTCTTTCTGGACGGGGAGAAGGAGGAAGAGACCCCTTCCAGGAAACGCGTCCCGGTGCCGCTCTGGCGGGGCAGTTGCCCCCTCCCCTTCTCCTCTTCCTCCTCCTCTTCTTCCTCCTCCCCCGCCCCCATTTGCCTCTGCCAGGGGAGGGGGGCCTTTTTTGATTGACTCTGCGCCCCATCATCTCCGGTCCCGAGTTTTTGCCTACGGGACACGGAGTCGCCGCGCAGCTGACGAAGCGAAGGAGGAACTCTTTGAGTTTGGCGGTTTTCCTGCAAGAAAGAAAGAAAGAAAGGTAAGCCTGGATGGATCCGTGGCTCGACGTGAAATTTCAGGTTTAATAATCTTGGGAAGTGCTTCCCTCCGCTCAAACCCTCTTTTCCAAACCGCACCGCGCGGTCTCTTTTCTCCTTCTTTTTCGCCTTGTGTGCCGGATTTATTCAGTGCACAGGTTTTGCATTGTGGTTGTGTAAAACGGTTCGCCCTTTCCACTCCTGCACGTCTTTCTTGACTCTTAACGTGCATTCATTCACACGACCAGCCGAGAGGGAAGCTCCCCCCATTCGAGGCTAGCGAGAGTCGTGTGAAGAAGTGTGAAGCTGTGCTTCAGAAATCTCTGGGTGGATGGGCATGCTGGCGAATACCTTGCAATTTTCCTCACGCTCGGAAAACTTTCCTTGATTTATTATTTTCCCTCCGTTTCTTCTCCCTCTCCAAATAATTCATCCCCTGTCTTTGTAATGGGAGAGGTTAGCATCAGAGTTGGGAGGAAAAGTAAAATAAGCTGCGCCTTTAAATAATATCTCTGGGGCAGAGAGTTAAAAAGTTGGCAACCAAGATTTTGGGCCCTGCAAAAGACAGATGTTGATCCGCAGCAGAGTTTTCGCATGGAGAATTTGCTTTTATTTTGGGGGCTGAAGCCTCAGGTAAAGGTTCTTCCTGTTTCGGAAGAGAGAACTAATAAATTACGATCTTCTCTCCAAAAACACAAATTCAAGCTGTTTCAGGCCACTGTCTCCAAGAAAGCACTTTGTGGACTGCCCTGAACCCTAGCAGTTTTTATTAATGGCATAAACATACACACACACACACACACGTTTGTGTGTGTGTGTATACATACATACATACATACAGTTCTTTACATAAGAGTAAGAAATCTGCACAGGAAAATTAAGAATTGGCCAATTTGAGGACTGCTTGGAAATCAACCTGTGCCAAGAAAAATATTTTACTGGACTTTTTATTTTATTTTATTTTATTTTATTGGATGGAGTGATTTTTTAAAAAAAACAAACAAACCCAAAAAACCTTCTGTTTTACATTGTAGTTTTGCAATGCTCAGAAAAAAATTCCTTGAATGATGAAAGAAAAGGAAATAACTTAGCAGTAATATTTAGGTTTTTTTCTGTATCATAATGATGGATTTGAAAGCTCTGGGCTTGATGGTGGGGTGGGAATGATACTGGAATTCTGAACAAGCACCAGATTTTTTTTTTCTTGCTTTTTCAATCAACTGCTGCAGTTATCTGATGAATAAATTTCTAGGTCAAAGTGTGGATCAAGTTCAACTGTGCCAGAGATACAAGATCAGAAGGGCAAGTTGGTTTCAGTTTCAGGTGATAGGTAACCAGGCTACCCTACCTTTTGCATTCAGCTCTGGTTAAAGAAACCATAGTTTGTTGACTCCTTGGTTTTAAGGTGAAAAGGTAGGTTAATGGGAAGGGCAAAGCTGACTGGTCAGCATTGATTTGTTTACAAGCTGATCAGGAAACAGAACTTGGCATGAAAATATCAGCTGAAAGCAAATATCAAACCTGGGTATGCTATTAATAAAACAAACTTAGAACTTGCTAAGAATCCTCTGGGAACAATTGAAAAATCAAAGGAGATACAGCTAGTCCTCGAATTACGATCACCATTGAGCCCAAAATTAATGTTGCTGAGAGAGACAAAAAGTGAGTTTTGTCCCATTTTACGACTTTGCTTGCCTCAGTTGCAAAATGAATCACTTGCAGTTGTTAAGTTTAGTGACATGGTTAAGTGAATCTAGCTTCTCTATTGACTTTGCTCCTCAGAAGGTGGCAAAAGGGGATCACGTGACCCCGGGACCCTGCAACTGTCATAAGTACATGCCAGTTTCCAAGCATCTGAATTTTGATCACGTGACCATGGGGATGCGGCAATGGTCATAAAAGCAGGGCTTTTTTTCAGCCGGAACGCGGCGGAACCGCGTTCCGGCACCTTTTTCCGGGCCGGCCGCACCGGGCGCAACATCTGGGGGGGCGCGCTCGCACTCGCAGCTCTCTGCCCCTGCCTGGCTCACAACCGCGGCCATAGGGAGGCTCGGTCGGCGCGCCCCTGGCCCGTTTCCTAGGCGACCCTGCCCGAGCAAGAAGCGGCAGAGAATCCAGAGGCTCTAACGCCGGCGCCCTCAAAGCCAAACGCGCGCGGCTTCTCAGAGCAAAAGCCCCTCCCAAATTTTACTTGCATTCCTGTTCTCTAAAGGGGCGGTCCTAGGGTTTGATGAGGGCGTGGCCAGGTTTGGGTGGGGGCGTGGCCAGGGGAGGGAGGTGAGTTCCACCACCTTTTCTCTGAGAAAAAAAGCCCTGCATAAAAGTATGGAAAATGGTCCATAAGTCACTTTTTTTTCCAGTGCTATTGTAACTTTGAATGGTCACTAAATGAACCATTGTAACTCGAGGAATATGTATACCAGTAGGTGGTCATGGCTTTATATAAATCAGACATCTCAAACACAAGGCCCGGGGCCGGATGCGGCCCGCAAAGTGGTTTCATGTGGCCCGCGAAGCCATCCTGGAAACAGTGAGGGAACGGCCCCCGCTGCCTTGGCCCTGGCCCAGGCCGGCCGGGAGCCAATGTACAATTTTGTGGTGGCCATCTATGCTGAAACACATTCAGCCTTAGCTCCACAAAGCCGTCCGGAAACAGCGAGGAACCAGCCGCTGCCGTGTTGCCCCCCCCTGGGTGCATGCTGGGGAGGTGTCACCCTTTGTGAGGAATGAAGAAATGGACCAGGCCTTGGCGCTTGCCCCGGTCCCACCTCCTTCTGCCAGAGACCCTCAGATCTGTCCCACTCCTGCCCAGGCCCCCACAGGCACCCTTGACGCGAATGATGTAGAGCTGGCCACGCCCACCCAGTAGGCCACACCCACTCCATCCACACCCACCCAGTAGGCCGCACCCACCCTGGCCACACACCCTGCCCCCCCCAGGGCAACCGCAATGCTGATGCAGCCCTCAATGAAATTGAGTTTGACACCCCTGATATAAATCAACCATTAGAACAATATGGAAGATTGCATGCAGCTGTGATTACCACATCTGAAAAAAAGATATTGCAGAATTGGAAAAAGAGAAGAGCAGAAAAGAGGCAACCATATAAATAAAAGTGAGGTATAAAACTTAATTTTATCTGCTGCCAAGATTCATCTCTGGACAAGATGGGCAGCACATAAATTTAATAATAATAAATATGAAAATATTGCAGTGCTGCATTGTTTCATAGCTTGCAGGAAAGGTGGTTAAGGACCAATGCAAAGGACGCTGTCTTCTCCCCACTGGAAAGTTCATCAAATGCATCGGATCAGCTGCCGTGTCACACAGAATGCTTGGCCCGATCGGCTTCTGGGCTCTTCTGAAGCGGCTCAGTACAACAGCCACAACTCGGCAACATTTTGCTTTGGTCCAGCAAAATGAATAACGCATGAATCTGCTTGATGTGTAGATGAGGTGAAACTAAACCAGTGGTTCTCAACCTTTTTAATGCCGCGACCCCAACCGGTCGTAAGTCAAGGACTAAACCGGTCGTAAGTCAAGGACTAAACCGGTTGTAAGTCGAGGATTAAACCGGTCGTAAGTCGAGGACTACCCAACCGGTCGTAAGTCGAGGACTTTCCCTGCCCGGGAGCGTTGCGCATGTGTGGTTCCGCCCCCTGTGCCGGCCGAGGCGTAGCTGGCAAGCGGCAGAGACGGAGCAGGCCGACCACCAGCTGGCCCAGCCCAAGGGAGGTAAGGCACCCACCGGAAAAGGGGGGAAAAAATGGCGGACAAAAAAAATGGCGGACAGCCTTGCTTGGCGACCCCCATGAAATGGTCGATCGACCCCAAATGGGGTCCCGACCTACAGGTTGAGAACCACTGAACTAAACCATTGTGGACGCTGGAAATAATTAGATGCATATTTCAGGTTTACGACCACTGCCTTTTCTTTTCTATTGAGCCAAAATCTTTGGGTGACCTCGCGGCATTTCCACGCAGTATTCCAGCATTGCCTTATTCCAGGATGTTTTTCAACTTCACAACCTTTGGGATTTCTTGAGGATAAACTGGCTGGATTGCATGCGGTGATCCCTCTCTGAGTTACACGCTCTTTATTGCAGGAAACAAATGTTTTTGATGTGTTGGGATTTGCTTTTCTAAAAAAATAAAGCAATGGGTGGAAACTAACCAAAGAGAGAAGCAACCTAGAATTAAGGAGAAACTTCCTGACAGTTAGAACAATTAACCAGTGCAACAACCTGCCTCCAGAAGCGGTGAATGCTCCAACACTGGAAGTTTTTAAGAGACTGGACAGCCATTTGTCTGAAATGGTGTAGGGTTCCTGCCTGTGCAGGGGGTTGGACTTGATGACCTCCAAGGTCCCTTCCAACTTTATCATCATTATTATTATTATTAAAATCTGAATTTGAATAGGATATTTCTTTCACATTTCCCCAAAGGCTTTTTATCATGGGACATGTCCTTCTTCTTTTCTCCTCCTTCCCAATCTGGTTTTTGATGAAATACAGGTAGTCCTTGACTTGACTTACAATGGAACTGAAAAAAGTGACTTATGACTGTTTTTCACACGGCCTTTGCAGCATCCCCATGGTCACGTGATCAAAATTCAGATGCTTGGCAACTGATACATATTTATGATCATTGCAGCATCCCAGGGTCATGTGATCCCCTTTTGTGATCTTCTGATAAGCAAAATCCATGGGGAAGCCAGATTCATTTAACAACCAAGTTGCTAACTTATCAACTGCAGTGATTTACTTAATAACTGTGGCTAGAAATGTCGTAAACGGGACAAAACTCTCTTAATAAATATCTCACTTAACAACAGAAATTTTAGGCTCAGTTGTGGTTGTTAAGTCAAGGACTATTTGTATTAGGAATTAGACACAGTCTTTCTCTTCCTTGGCATGTTGAAGGTATGTGGACTTCAACTCCCAGAATTCCCCAGCCAGCAAGCTTAGAGCAATCCATTGAGTTAGCAAACAATGAAAAACTCCACTCTGAACCTCATAAAATGCTATTTCCATTTATTTTCACAAACAGCATCATCCTATGCATGGATAGTCGTAACTCAGTTCCACTGTGATTCTCAGAACTTATTTCTGGGAATTCTGCAAGCAATCAGTCTTCATAGCTCGGTGACATGCAGTCATATGTTGGGAAGAATTAGCAAAAATATTATTTTTCCCCCCCTATATTTTTTACACCCCATGTTCAGGGCTTACTGGTGATTCCAGTCTACATTTTGGGTGAATTGAGAAAAGGTTTGCCATTTGGGATTATGATTTTGGAATTAAAGGGGGGCAGAAGTGAACTGCTTATTTTCCAGGAATTAATATATTCAGAAATAAGTAGAGTTATCAATAACTAAGATAACTAAGTAGAGTTATCAATAGCTCTGGGGAGTATATGTGGTTTTTTTCAGTGTCGGAAAAAATGGATTATTGTTGTGATTCATTGATTGGGGTTGAAAATGGAAGGGTGACCTTAGTGATTGACAGGTGTCGGTTTGGTTTCTGGATACTGTGAACAGTTAATGCAGCAAAAAGAACTTATTTCAAGAGGGGTCCTTGGTGCTCTCTGAGCTGGGTTGTTTTCTTGCAGATGTTTCATTTTCCAAACTTGGTAACATCATTGGTGCTGGTAAGGGGTGCAGTTTGCTGTCAGTTTATAGTGGTTTGTCAGTGGGGATGGTCTTAGAGATCCTTTATTTGGGCTGTTTGCTGTTGGCTTCTTTGGCAGTTTCTTGATTGGGGTATTGTTTACCTGATTGTTGATCTGATGTTAATAATCTATACTGATCTGGGTGCTGATTGCTGGTAGAAAAGTGCTTTTTATTCCCCTTTGGACTGGGTGATAGTCCCTTTTGCACAGTCTATAGATCAGTGATGGCGAACCTTTTAGAGACCGAGTGCCCAAAAACTGGCCCCGCCCCCACACCACCCCTGCCCCGCCCCCACTCCAACCCCCACCCTGCCTGCCCGCAGGGTCACTCACCACCTCCAGGGCCCGCCGCAGATCGCCCAGGCAGCCCAGCAGCGCCATGGCGGCCACACCCGCTGCCCGCACCTCGGAGCATCAACCGCGCGCAATGGGGCGTGAGGGCAGAGTCTTGTCTACGCTGCCTGGCTGCCATGTCCTTGGCTGCGCTGCTCCATGTGGGCCACGCTCGGGGGTGACTCTCCTCCAGGGGGGCTGCTGGTGAGGAGGGGGTCGTGGGGGAAGTGAGGCTGTGTGTCCACAGAGAGGGCTCTGAGGTTCGTGCCATAGGTTCACCACCACTGCTATAGATGTTGTTAATATCTATGTGTCTATTGAGGGCTGATCTATCAGAGTGCCAGACTTCTAGGACTTGGCTTGGTCTAGGATGGTCACATTTTCCTTATTTCACTTATTTCAGTTTCAGCTTATAGAGAGGCTGAATGAAGAGAATGAGCCTTAATTGCTGCAAAAAATATTTGTGGTTCTTCTTGGTACAGATAGTCCTCGATTTATGTTCACAGTTGAGGCTCATTGCATGCCAGCTGGGGAATGCTGGGAGATTTAACCTGTCTGTGGTGCTGGTTAGGAAATTCTGGGAATTGAAGCCTGTGCTTGCTAGCTGGGGAATTCTGGAAGTTGAATATCACACATCTGCCCACTTCACATCCAATCAGGATTGGATATGAGTTTTGGGAACATACAGAAAAAGCAATATATATATATATATATATATTGCTGGTAAGAGCTGAGATTTTCTGCTGGGGGTTCATGTGGATCTTTGGGGACTTCGTTTGAAAGTTGAAGGTGCTTCTGTTCTCTTGGAAAACTGAAAGACCCTTTTATGCCCTCCGTCTTCCACATAGTCTTGATGTCTCGGGGTTTCCCGTCTCCTGAACGTGCTTTAATTTCCAGTAGGCAGAAACCCACAACTGTGCCACGTTCATAAAGGCTGAAAAGAACTGCTTTCTAACTCCAGCGATCGGAGCCGGCCACTGGAGACCAGGATCGGGCAGGCGAGAGGCTGACGGAACTTGAAACTTGCATGTTAGACTTGAAAAACGCCACAGAATGCAACTCCTTCTGACTTGCGTCAGGGACATGCTAAAGTTGTTTGTTCCTTAGCAGGACAAATTGTTTCTTGGATCTGAAATGGAGTTGGGATTTTCTGTTGGAATCCTCTCGTTCTCGGAGGAGCTATTAATGGCCTGCAGAGTTGTAATACCGTAATATCTCAACTTTCCTATTCTATACAGGACTTGCTGGATTTGCATTTCACCTGAGAGTCAAAGCAACATAAGCGGGATTCTGAATTTTGTTGTTGTTTTTGTTTTGCTTTCGTGCAACCACAACTCAAGCAGATAGGGTGGACTGATTGATCCCTTCTGGGAATTTCCATAACTGAGGATGGATGGATTTGAACCTTGGTTTTCCCCATTCTGCTCCATCACCTTAACCCAGTGGTTTTCAGTCTTGGCAACATGAAGATGTGTGAAGTTCAACTCCCAGAATTCCCAAGCCAACATGTTTCTCGACTTAGAATAGAATAGAGCTGGAAGGGACCTTGGCGGTCTTCTAGTCCATTGGCCTGCTCAAGCAGGAGAACGTATACCATCTCAGACATGTAAATGTCCAGTCTTTTCTTAAAAACCTCCAATGATGAAGCACCTACAACTTCTGAAGGCAAGTTGATTGTCCTGGTTGATTGTCCTCACTGTCAGGAAGTTTCTCCTCAATTCCAGATTGCTTCTCTCTTTGATCAGTTTCCAACCATTGTTTCTCATCCTTCCCTCTGGTGCTTTGATGAACAACCTGACCCTCTCTTCTTTGTGGCAGCCCCTCGGATACTGGAATGGACTTCGATTCCCAGAACTTCCCAACTGGCACAGACCAACTCCCAGAATTCCCCAGCCAGCATGGACGGGCTTCAATTCCCAGAATTTGGGCTGTGTTAGCTGGGGAATTCTGGGAGTTGAAGTCCGCACAAATTCAAATTGTCACGGTTGAGAAACACTGCTTTAACCACTGTATCATGTTGCCTCTCAGAGGTATTGTTGGGGTGATCAAGACCAAAATGATGGCAGAAAATGAGCATCGTGGTGCATTTCATTTGGGTTTGTATTGATCTGAAGACATGTTCAAAAGAAGAGGTGGTGGCATCAGAAAAAACCCTTCTGCATATTATGGATTTTGACTGCTCCCTCTGGATGCTGTTGCCACCTGTATGTTTGAGCCTTAAGGACAGGAATTCTGAATTTGTCCTCAGGTGCTATTTGTGTTCTGAAATATTAATGGAGCCAGTTAGTTGCAAAATAGTACCATTTGCAAAAAGGAACTTCAATCTAATTGTCATTCAAAGGAACATGAATTACATTTCATAGCAGAAGCCTTCCTTTTAACATGATAAATCTTTCATTGTTAATATTACTGCCTTATTATGAAGACGATGATGATTTTAATCATCCATCCAGCTCAGTCAACACCTTCACATCCTTGACTGTAGCTCCTTCACTGTCCAACTGAAAGGAAGCAAAAATGAGGTTCTGACATCAAATAGAATAGAGTAAAGCTGGAAGGGACCTTGGTGGTCTTCTAGTCCAGCCCCCTGCTCAAGCAGGAGAACCTATATCAGTGATGGCGAACCTTTTAGAGACCGAGTGCCCAAACTGCAACCCAAAGCCCACTTATTTATTGCCGGGTGCCAAGTGGGCGTGGCCCACTGGGTGGGTGTGGCTGTGGTGGTCATGGTAGATTGGGTGGTTGTGGCCAAGGTGGGCATGGTCATCTCTATGTTGCTCATGGGGAGGAACGCCTGTGGGGCTGGGCAGGGTTGGGGGAGATCCAGGGGGTCTCTGGCAGGTGGGGCGGTGGGCAGGAGGCTCGTCCTACAGGATGAGGCAAGGCGATGCAAGGCAGGGGTGCCATTGCCACAGGGCAACGCGGGGCAGGGGCCGGGGCGGCTGCTGCCTGACACCATCGCCCCCTGCACACAGAGGCTAGCGAGCACATGGGGGCCTACGGTGTCCGTCAGCAGCTACAGCCTGCCAGCCCCTCGACCGGCGTACTCTGGGGCTCCCCAGCCCGCCGCCAGCAGTTCAGAGAAGCATAGATGCAGTGGGTCGTGCCCGGGAAAAGGAGAGCATGCGAGGCCAGGAGGGATGGGACGGGAGGAGGGAAACTAGCCATGCTGGGGTGCATCCAGTCATGTGGGACCTCGGCGGGTTAGCGGGCGGCTGGTTGAAGAGGGATGGTTGCCATCTCCAGGGCATGGCGTGCGTGCCCACAGAGAGGGGTCTGAGTGCCGCCTCTGGCACGCGTGCCATAGGTTCGCCACCACTGACCTATACCATCTCAGACAAGTGGCTGTCCAGTCTCTTCTTAAAAACCTCCAGTGATGGAGCGCCCACGATTTCTGGAGGCAAGCTGTTCCACTGGTTAATTATCCTCACAGTTAGGAAATTTCTCCTTAATTCTAAATTGCTTCTCTCTTTGTTCAGTTTTCAACCATTGTTTCTTGTCCTGCCCTCTGGTGCTTTGGAAAATAATTTGGCACCCTCTTCCTTGTGGCAGCCCCTCAAATACTGGAATACTGCTATCATGTCGCCCCTATTTTTTCTTTTCTTTAAACTAGCCAAACCCAAGTCCTGCAGCCGTTCATATGTTTTAGTCTCCAGGCCTTGGATCACCCTAGTTGTTCTTCTCTGAACTTTTTCCAAGGTCTCAACATCCTTTTTGTAGTATGGTGCCCAAAATTGGTTGCAGTATTCCAGGTGTTAGGAAAACGTTGTTTTGGAGTTAAAGAAATAGTATTAAAAAACAATATTTTGGAAGAGAAGTCTTGTAGGGCTGTCCAAAGTAGAAACTTAGTGGGGCTGTTCCCATTGTTCTGGGCATGTTTTATGATCCCACCCTTGCAGTGGGTCAGTTCCAAGTTGGATTAGTTTTGGATTGCTCAAAACATCTCACCCATAGTTCAGAATAAACCGTTTCAGAAGGATCTATGATGTCCCTGGAATCCAGCTAAGTTTGAGGGGTCCTTGGTGCTCTCTGAGTTTGCTTATTTTCTTGCAGACCTCTCATTACCTAGTTAGAGTAATGAAACGTCTGCAAGAAAACAAGCAAGCTCAGAGAACACCAAAGACCCCCAATTTCAACCCCTCAATATTCTCCTTCATTGGTACCAGCTAAGTTTACTTAACAAAGTGTCCAATTCCCTAAATAGTTTAGGAATGAGATTTGTGAAAGGCCACGATCTCTCCTATGAATTCACCTAATGTAGCTGGACCTTCAGTTCCTAGACTTGCATAGGTAGCCCTTGACTTACAACCGTTCGTTTAGCGACTGTTCGAAATTACAACAGCACTGAAAAAAGTGAGTTATGACTGTTTTTCATACTAACGGCAGTTGCAGCATCGCCCACGGTCACGCGATCAAAATTCAGAGGCTTGGTAATTATTAGCTCATATTTATGATGGTCGCGGTGTCCCAGGGTCACGTGATCCCTGTTTGCGACCTTCTGACAAGCAAAGTCAATGAGGAAGCCAGATTCACTTAACAACCGTGTTGCTATCTTAACAACTGCAGTGACTCACTTAACATCTGTGGCAAGAAAGGGCGTAAAATGGGGCAAAGCTCACTTAATAACTGTCTCGCTTAGCAATAAAAATTTTGGGCTAAATTGTGGTCCTAAGTCAAGGACTACCTGTATTCCCAGTTTCAAAGGATACCAGTATATTCTTCACCATTCTTCCTGTGTTCTGTTTTATCAAGACATTTTCACTGTTCTGGTGCTTCTAGCGTGTAACATCCAGAAACCAAGATCTTCTTTGCAACAGACATTAGTCAGGAGGCTGGGTTGTGTGGGAAGGACAGACTAGCAAATTTGGACATATCCTGTTTAGAAGGAATTTTTTTTCTAAGCCTACTCAGAGTCCTTATTTGTTTACTTTATTTAACAAGAGTTAGATTTTTCTTGTAGCTAATATTTCAGTTTTGTGCCGTAGACATTAACATAGGAAAAACATATAGGTCCAAGGAAATTAAACCATTGGCATTTCAGAGTTCAAATTAGGTTGCTGATTCATTTTCCCCTGAAAATACAGATGCTCTTAATTTCTTAATCGCTCAGTACAGATGAGAAATGAACAATAATACGGCTTAGCTTCTCTTTGGAAATGCTCCCTGCATATGTCTGATTCAGTAATATGAAGCAAAAAACCTTCACAATCCAAAATTTAGATTTCTCCTTGTAGCTTCCAGAAAATCAGGTTTTATAAAGGTCTGTGGTTTGAACAGATGAAATCAAAATGTCACCTCTTCAGATAGGCCAACTAAGTTCTTTAATTGCTGTGAAAGCTTTTCTCTTAGTTTTTTTCACATGTATTTATTTGTAAGTACATCCATAGTATCAAGTGTAGAGAAATTGGGTATGTCTAGACCAGGGGTAGGCCACCTTGGCTCTTTTATGACTCGTGGACTTCAATTCCCAGAATTCCTGAGCCAGCCATGCTGAGGGGAAAGGGAGAGGTTTCCAAGCTGAGCCATGCTGGCTCAGGAATTCTGGGAGTTGAAGTCCACGAGTCATAAAAGAGCCAAGGTTGCCTACCCCTGGTCTAGACTAACAAAGAGAAGGACTACAGAGACATGCTTGCAGTCTTTCAGTATTTGAGGGGCTGCCCCAAAGAAGAGGGAGTCAAGCTATTCTCCAAAGCGCCTGAAGGCAGGACAAGAAGCAACAGATGGAAACTAATCAAGGAGAGAAGCAACCTAGAACTAAGGAGAAACTTCCTGACAGTGAGAACAATTAATCAGTGGAACAATTTGCCTCCAGAAGTTGTGAGTGCTCCATCCCTGGAGATTTTTATGAAGAGATTCTATAACTATATCTCTGAGATGGTATAGGGCTTCCTGCTTGAGCAGGGGGTTGGACTAGAAGACCCCCAAGGTTACTTCCAATTCTGTTATTATACGTTTGGGAAACATGACCCTGTTAATAGACGTAAATGAAATAATTTGAGTTATTAAGCAAGAGAGTGACAACTTCATATGATGCATGGATAATAACAGTTTGGCTGTCGTCTACTCATCCTAGCTAAAATTGCTTCAATCCCTAGCTTAGAACATGTGTGAAGTGTTGAATTAAAGTAGTTGATCTGTATTTGTAAGTCCAGTGTGCAAAGCAGTTCTTTGTGCATTATGGGTGCAGTTTCCATCTTACGGCCCTGAGGTTACTTTGGAAGCCTTAGTGGGCACATTGTAGATGTAAACCACTCTGGTTTTTATACATTCAACTTTGCTATTTTTCTGAATTTCTTAAAAAATGCTGCTTAGGGGACACCCTTTGTAGAAGCTCTGGGTCTTCACACCAAAAGGTGGGTGAGCAGACTACAGTTTGAAAAATAAATCAATTGACTTTTGGTGAACCACAAGACTTCATCATGATTCAGTATTTCCTTGATATTATAACAACAACAATAATAGTAATAATATAACAACAATAACAACAACAACAATAATAATAATAAAAATCAGCTTCCATTCTGCGATGATATCTGTAATACCATCAATTCAAACATCCACATCTGCCTATCCTTGGTAAGGACTCGGTAGGTAGACAAAAATGCTAAATCCAGTTTGAACATCTGGCTGACTGTGCGATGATCAATAATAATAATAATAGAGTTGGAAGGGACCCTGGAGGTCTTCTAGTCCAACCCCCTGCTCAGGCAGGAAACCCTATATCAGTCCTCGACTTACAATATTTCATTTAATGACCGTTCAAAGTTACAACGGCACTGAAAAATGTGAGTTATAACCTTTTTTCACAGTTATGACCTTTGCAGCATCCCCCCATGGTCACGTGATCAAAATTAAGACGTTTGGCAACTGACTCATATTTATGACTGTTGCTATATCCCAAGGTCACATGATCCCCTTTGGCGACCTTCTGACAAGCAAAGTCAATGGGGAAGTTAAGTGATTCACTTAACAACTGTGGCAAGAAAGGTCGTAAAATAGGACAAAACTCACTTAACTCACTTAGCAACAGAAATCTTGGGCTCAATTGTCGTAAGTGGAGGACTAGCTGTACTTCTGGAGACTCTGTTTCTCCTCACCTTCCAATTCTAAAGAAGAGTTAAATTTGTATTCTTGGGCATTGTCTGAGTTTCACAATGAACTACAGGTAGTCCTCGACTTATGACCACAATTGAGCCTAAAATATCTCTTATTATGTGAAACATTTGTTAAGTGAGTTTTGCCCCGTGTTTACGATCTTTCCTGCCACAGTTGTTCAGTGAATCTTTGTAGTTGTTAAGTCAGTGACAGGTTGTTAGTGTGAATCTGGCTTCCCCATTGACTTTGCTTCTCAGAAGGTTGCAAAAGAGGATCACATGACCCCAGGACACGGCAATTGTCATAAATATAAAACAGCTGCCAAGCGTCTGAATTTTGATGTAACTGTCATGGTTCCGACAGATGAAACTCTTCAAAGAACTTTGAGGCATTGTTTACCTTAAAAAAATCTTTATTCAAGTTGCATGGCCTCTGCAGGTCGAAGCCAAAATCTGAATTCCCCTCCCCTGAGCACATAGTATCAAAGCACAATTCCCTCCTCCAATTAACTGTCATAAATCACATTCTCCAATTAGTTTGAATTGCAGGCTTTCCCTCCTGTTCTCTAACCCGCCAATTCTTTTCATCTCTTATTTCAAGCTCTGAATTCACACACTAGTACAATATTGTTATGTCTAACTAAACTCCCACCACATTCCGCCTTCCCCCACCAGCATCATCTAATTCCAAGAGTAAAGCATAAGAAAGAAAAAGGCTGCATCTTCATATGTTGTCAAAGCAAGAACGTCCAATGTTAGCAGCGTTGACAGTAACTGTGAGGCTGCTGCTACGGTTGTGTGAAAAACAGTCCTAAGTCACTTTTTTCTATACCATTGTGACTTCAAATGGTCACTAAACAAACTGTTGTAAGTCGAGGACTACCTGTACATGAATGAGACTGGTTGAAATTAAATCTATAAAATAATATCAATGAGGCTTGAAGGCAGTGGGAGCACATCTGAAGTCCATCTTGTGGCAGGCTAGTAGGCTTCCTTGGGCAGTTGGTTGCTGATTGTGAGAACAGACTGCTGGACTTAAATAGACAAGGGTCTGATCTAGAAGGTCACTGTTTATATTCATATTCCTCGACTTAAGATCACAGTTGAGCCCAAAATTTCTCCTGCTAAACAAGGCTGTTGTTAAGTAAGTTTTGCTCCACTTCATGACCTTTCTTGCCATAGTTGTTAAGTGAATCACTGCAGTTGTTAAGTTAGTAACACGGCTGATAAGCGAATATGGCTTCCCTATTGATTTTGCTGGACCGTAAGAAAGACTAAGCGCCAAAGAATGGAGGCCTTTGAACTCTGGTGCTGGAGAAGAGTCCTGCGAGTCCCCTGGACTGCAAGGTGATCAAACTGGTCAGTCCTAGAGGAGATCAACCCTGACTGCTCTTTAGAAGGCCAGATCCTGAAGTTGAAACTCAAGTACTTTGGCCACCTAATGAGAAGGAAGGACTCACTGGAGAAGGGCCTGATGCTGGGAAAGATGGAGGGCAAGAGAAGAAGGGGAAGACAGAGAAGGAGATGGCTGGATGGAGTCACTGAAGCAGCAGGCGTGAACTTAAAGGGACTCCAGAAGATGGTAGAAGAGAGGAAGGCCTGGAGGAACATCCATGGGGTCGCGATGGATCGGACACGACTTCACAACTAACAACAAATTGATTTTGCTTGTCACAAAAGGGGATCACATCACCCCAGGACACTGCAACTGTCGTAAACATGAGTCAGTGGCCAAGCGTCTGAATTTTGATCACATGATTATGAGGATGCTGCAAAGGTCATGTGAAAAACGGTCATTTTTTTCCAGTGCTTTGTAATTGTTTAGAATGATCACTAAACATAAGTTTGTAAGTTGAGGGCTGCTAGTAAATGAACTTCCATTAGGTATGCATATGCAAGAAATATGTCCAATAGGCAAAATTATGAATAAAACTCAGGGTTGTGGGGGGAAAATTCATACAAAAATACTAGACTGAGCTTTTAAGCAAGCTTTTTTTTAAAAAAAAAATCTGCAGGTTCTAATCAAAAGAGAGGGAGCTAAATTTAAGATTAGAAAAATAATAACACTTGACCGATTCCAACCCCTCTTGAAAGTTTGATGTCTTGGAAACACTCCACAGATGAAAAATGGGAATAAAAACATAATTAAAAAAAACCCTTAAAAGCTCTGTTAGGAAATGTTTAAGAACCTTCACTTTGGAATTTGACTTTACAGCTTTTATTTCTGAGGCGTTTGTAGCTACGGAATACTTGCCCGCTCTTCAATTACAACCTTTTCCTGATCCAGAATAGTCCCACTGAATGCCTTTTCTGTGCACCACGTGTACGGAAAACAGATTATTGGAGCCTGGAAAGGAAATATGGGGTTCGTTTGAGTTATTTTCTTTTGCACAGAAACTCCAGACATACATATTTGCTTTTTCCCAGGAAGTGATAACAGTATGTGGGCTGCTGCAGGTCGCCAACCGGGCCTTGTATACGAGTTCCCCACTAAAGTCCCATTGTTTCTCCGAAGAAACAGGAGCCAAAATTATTAACCATGTTTCATTCAGAAGTGCTTGAGGGAAAAACCAAAGGGAGAAGAAGGTGTGTTGTTGGAGTACAAAGAATGAGCTAGCTTCCAAAGTAGATGTCCATGGAGATTCTCAGTCATCCAGGTCAGGGTTGTCCCAAAGATGCTTTTTCACGAGGCAACTGGACTTTCTTGTTTTTTTCTTTGAAGATGTTTCACTTCCCATCCAAGAAGCTTCTCCAGCTCTGATTTCCATTCCCCATCATCCAGTCAGAGCTGAAGAAGCTTCTTGGAGGAGAAGCGAAACATCTTCAAACAAAAACAAGAAAGTCCAGTTGCCCCCTGAAAAAGCATCTTTGGCACTTCCAAAATAGAATTAGTGGGTTTTTCTTGTAATGGGGCAGCCTTATTCCTGTCACTTTGGTGGTTGAGATGTTGCACTTTTTCTTCATGCTTTGGAGATGAACAACAAGATTGCAGGATCCAATCTGCGTTGGTCAAGGGGACCAGAGGTTTGGTCTTCTGACCGTTCGGACCCATCTTTAGGGAATTGTGACTTACGACCGTTTTTCACACTTATGACCGTTGCAGCATCCCCATGATCCTGTGATCAAAATTCAGATGCTTGGCAGCATGATTGTGGCAGTGTCCTGGGGTCGCGTGATCCTATTTTGCATCTTCTGATACTCAAAGTCAACAATTGTGTTACTAACTTAACTGTGATGGTTCATTTAACAGCTGATGGAAGAAAGGTAGAAAAACGGGGCAAAGCTCGCTTAAGAGCTGCCTCTCTTAGCAGCAGAGATTTTGGCTCAGTTGTGGCCCCTAAGTGAAAGACTACCCGTGCCCTTAAAAAAAATCAGATTAAAACACAAAAGATGCCTCTTTGTTTCCTAGTTTACCTTGACAGTTCTCCATCAGGAGGCCAGGTGTCCAGTTTGAATAGACACCATGCAAGAAGAAAATTGAAGACCAGGAAGGAAGGCAGAGTGGTCCAACTACTAAGATGATGACCCTTGGCTGCTATAGCTTAGAATAGAATAATAACTTTATTGGGTATGTCTCATTTAACGAAGAGAAGGACGAGGGGGGACAGGATGGCAGTCTTCCAATATCTCAGGGGCTGCCCCAAAGAAGAGGGAGTCAAGCTTTTCTCCAAAGCGCCTGAAGGCAGGACAAGAAGCAACGGATGGAAACTAACCAAGGAGAGAAGCAACCTAGAGCTAAGGAGAAACTTCCTGACAGTGAGAACAATTAACCAGTGGAACAACCTGCCTCCAGAAGAGGTGAATGCTCCAACACTGGAAGTTTTTAAGAAGAGAACTGGACAGCCATTTGTCTGAAATGGTATAGGGCAGTGATGGCGAACCTTTTAGAGACCGAGTGCCCAAAAACTGCCTCCCCACCGCCGTCCCCGCTCTGCCCTGCCCACTGGGCCACCCACCACCTCCACGGCCCGCCACAGATCTCCCAGGCAGTCCAGTAGCGCCATGGCGGCCACGCCCTCCGCCCGTGCCCGGCAGCATCATCTGCACGCGATGGGGCGCAAGGGCTGTGTTTTGTCCCCGGC
Source organism: Protobothrops mucrosquamatus (assembly GCF_001527695.2). Classification (NCBI taxonomy): domain Eukaryota; kingdom Metazoa; phylum Chordata; class Lepidosauria; order Squamata; family Viperidae; genus Protobothrops; species Protobothrops mucrosquamatus. The sequence goes on from NW_015386458.1 coordinate 1,298,189, forward strand.
TACCATGTTCTTGGCTGCGCTACTTCGTGTGGGCTGTGCGCAGAGGTGACTCTCCTCTGGGGGGGGCTGCTGGTGAGGGGGCTGTGAGAGGAGGCGGGGCTGGGGAGACAGTGCGTGTGCCCACAGAGAGGACTCTGAGTGCCGCCTCTGGCACCTGTACCATAGGTTTGCCACCACTGGTATAAGGTTTCCTGCCTGAGCAGGGGGTTGGACTAGATGACATTATTATCATCATCATCATCATCATCATCATCATCATCATCATTATTATTATTTATTGTCGTTTTGAATGTACACTAATAGGCATAAATTAAAATGAAATTTCGTCGCATGCAGCTCTCAAAGGATCACCTCCAATGTACACTACATAAATATGAAATAAATAAATAAATAAATACAGAATTATGCATATAGCCACATATATCATATGACACAGAGAAACAACAGTCTAGTTCAGGTTATGTAATACATGTGCATTGCGAGTTTAAACAAAGAATGGTTAAAATATCAGATACAGGTAGTCCTTGACTTATGACCGCAACTGATCCCACTTCACACCGCAACTATCATATATACACGCCAGTTTCCAAGGGTCTGAATTTTGATCAGGTGGCCATGGGGATGCCGCAGTGAAAAATGCTCCTAAGTCTTTTTTTCAGTGTCGTTGTAACTCCGAACAGTCACTTACAATGAATGGTTGTAAGTGGAAGAATAGCCATATGTTTGCTTAAAGAAGAGAAGGCAGAAGGAGACATAAAAGCCATCTTCAAATGCCAGGATTTATTCTCCAGAGGACAAAATCTGAAAGTTGGAACCTTATGAAGATTGATCCAAACTCAAATTAAGGAGGAATTTCCCAGCTGTGAGAGCTTTGAAGCAATGGAGAGAGGGAGGGAGGGAGGAAGGAAGGAAAAGAAAGAAAAAGGGAGGGAAAATAAAAGGGAAAGAAAGGAGGGTGGGAAGGAAGGAAGATAAATGGGATGAAAGGAAGGAAGGAGAAAGGGAAAGGAAGGAAGAAGGATAAATGGGAGGGAAGGAAGGAAGGAAAAAGGATAAACAGGGAAGGAAGGGAAGGAGGGAATGGGAAGGAAGGAAAATGGGAAGGAAGCGAAAAGGATAAACAGGAAGGAAGGAAGCAAAGAAAAAAGGATAAACAGGGAGAAAGGAAAGATAAACATAAAGGGAAGGAAGGAAAGAGAAAAGATAAACAAGGAAGGAAGGAAAGGGAAAGAAAAAGGAGGGAGGGAAAATAAAAGGGAGAGAGGGAAGGAAGATAAATGGGATGAAAAGAAGGAAGGAGAAAAGATAAGAGAAGGAAGGAAGGAAAGGGATAAATAGGAAGGAAGGAATGAGAAAAAAGGAAGGGAGGGAGGGAGGATAAACAGGGAGGGAAGGAAGGAGGGAAGAAGGAAGGATAAACAGGGAGGGAGGGAGGGAGGAAAATCCCTGGAGGTTTTCAAATAAATGTCTGGGATAATCTTTAGCTGGAAAGTGCCAGCCAGGTAAGGAAGTCCCCGTTGCTCGAGGCATAGGATTGTGCCAAGACAGCTTCCAAAGCTTCGGACCCGTTTTTCGATTCTTTTGGAGATACAATCACTTTTAAAAGGAGCAACACTATTGCCCCAAATGACCTCATTCCTACAAATAAATAAGCAAATAGCATTTTAACCAGGAAGAAAGAGATGCGTAGTGAAACCGGTTCGGGCTCCGAGTTGGATTAATTATTTCATCTGTCATCAGGTATGACAAATGCTGTTTCTTGACATAATCGTAAGCGTACATGCAATCATAAAATGATTTTTCTCTTTCTTATTTATTCTTGTAATTAGCAATGAGATTGCTCAAGGCGGGATGGGGAGATGGTTTATATCTGTGTGGGTGGAAGTGGAAAAATGAGGCCATCCCAAACTGAGTCCAAGCAGAGTTAATTTGCAGATTAATCCAGAAAACCACCTAGGCTGCAAAGTCTTTTGGTCATATCCACCTAAAGGAAGGACAAAACGTGTTGTCAGGTGTGTGTTTTTACAAAAAAAGGGATTACAATATTCTCTGCTAAATGGTCATACAGTTATTTGCTTATTATTTGAGATTTTTTTCTGCTTTTTATGCCATACAGTAATGAAATTGAGAGCAGTTTTGAAAATGAAACATGGGTGTTGACCACAATTTATTTATTTATTACATTTCTACGCCACCCATCTCACTAATACAGGTAGTCCTCGACTTGCAACAGTTTCATTTAGTGACCATTTAAAGTTACAACAGCACTGACCAAAAGGAATTATGATCTTTTTTTTCACACTTACAACCATGGGAGCATCCCAAGGGCCACGTAATCAAAATTCAGATGCTTGACAACCGATTCATATTTATGACAGTTGCAGTGTGCTGGGGTCACGTGATCCCCTTTTGCGACCTTCTGACAAACACAATCAATGGGAAAGCCAGATTCACTTAACAACTGTGTGTGACTAACAACTGCGGTGATTCACTTAACAACTGAGGCAAGAAAGTTGGTAAAAGGGGGCAAAACTCACTTAACAAATGTCTCACTTAGCAACATAAATTTTGGGCTCAGTTATGGTCGTAAACTCAAGGACCACCTGTATAGCCACTCTGGGTGGCAACAATGCATGTAAGTCAATGTTTCTCACAACTTGGCAACTTTAAACAGGTGGACTTTAGCTCCCAGAATTCCCCAGCCAGCATGTTGACTGAGGAATTCTGGGAGTTGAAGTCCACACATCTTAAAGTTGCCAAATTTGAGAAACACTGATAGGTAAAGGCCAGACAGTGATGAGGTCGTAATATCAAGGTTGGAGAATCTCCAGGATAGCAGTCAAAAATCTTGAAAGCCACAAAAAAATGGTTAGATATTTCTTGATATCTGAAGGATGTAAAAGTGCCTGTGAGTGCTTTACCTCAGGGAGGAATTTCTCCTCATGAGTAATTTTTGGTAGATTATGTGGGAAATTAAAGTCTTTTGGCTTACAAATAGCTTAGAAAGGTTGTTTTAATAGCATGCCTTTCTTTCTCTCTCTCTCCTTTCCTCTTTCTTCCTCCCTCCCTCTTTCTTTCTCTCTCCTTCCCTCTTTCTTTCTTCCTCCCTCTTTCTTTCTCTCCCTCCCTCTTTCTTTCTTCCTCCCTCCCTCTTTCTTTCTCTCTTTCCTTCCTCCCTTCTCCCTCCCTCCCTCCCTCCCTTCCTCCCTCTTTCTTTCTTTCTTTCTTTCTCTCTCTCTCTTTCCTTCCTTCCTTCCTCCCTCCTCCCTCTTTCCGCTCTCCCTCCCTCTTTTCTTCCCCCTTCCTTTCTTCCTTCCTTCTACCCTCCCTCCCTTTCTCTCCCTTCCTTCCTCTCTCTTTCATTCCTCTTTCTCTCTTTCTTTCCTTCCTTTTCCTTCCCTCCCTCCTCCCTCCCTCTTTCTTTCTTTCCTTCCTCCTTCCCTCTCTCCCTCCTTCCTTCCTCTTCCTTCCTTCCTTTCTTTCCTGCTTTTCATAAGAACATAAAACATAGAGTTGAAATTCAGTCCAGAGAAAGCTAAAACATGGCAGCTTCAGAACTCCAATTAGACAAAACAAGGAAATTGGAGAGATTCCTTGAATTCTGACATACTATTATAATTTTTGTATATCCCTGATTCCATCCTGGTTTTTGAAGTTTGTTTGTTTTAGGTGTGATGTTTATGTCACTTCCTCCCCCCATTCCCCTCAAGATAGCAATGACTAATAATTGCAAGTTCATGGCCAGAAATTAATCTTCTGAAGGCCCGAGGATGTCACTAAACAATGTGGACTAGCAACTTTATCTAGTTGAACTTTTCTGACTTTTGGGGATGCTTTAAGTGTGTGTAATGCATTTCACAGACAACTCTCCCCAATAATTCTTAACTTCCCCCACAGCTTCAAGAAGACCTTAAAACATGGCCGTTTTACTCACTAATTTATTTTTATGGCTTTATTTATGATTAAACATATACCTTGCTATTTATTGAAAGCAGCATTCAAAGGGACATGCAAATAGTTTTTTTAAAAAAATGTGGAGCATATAAACATAAAATCATTGCAATTAAAGCCCAAGGCAAAATTGAAATAAATTATTGGAATGATTAATCATGAACAGTGCTTGTTGGTTACCAAGAACCTACAGGTTGCTAATAATCTTTTCAGTCTGTGCTCTTGGACCGTAAGTACATTTTGAGTGGTTAAATTATCATTTCTTCCTCTTCCTCATTAATATGATTAGAATCATCAATATCACCTAATTATTAGTAGCTTATTTCAACCTCTTAGCCAAAGGATATATAACAGCATTTGTGGTAAGAAGTTGTTAAAGGAGGTGTGACTCACAACAATTGCTTTGCTTCGCAAAACTGTGCAAATGCAAAACTGTGCAAAAATGTAAATTCTGGTCCCAATTGTGGTCATAGGTGTGTGTGTGTGTGTGTGTGTGTAGTTATGTATGTGTCCTGGTAATAGATAAAACATTTGCAAAGTAGAAATTCAGAAAGCTGCAGAACAAGATTCACAGAAAGCAGCAGATCAATTCACAGACACCAGGTTTCTAGCTCTTAAGATGGCAACAAAATTACAGGTAGTCCTCGACTTATAGCAGTTCATTTAGTGACCATTCAATGTTACAGTGGCACTGAAAAAAGTGATTTATGACCGCTTTTCACACTTACGACCATTGCAGCGTCCCCAGGGTCACGTGATCCATATTCAGACGTTTGGCAACAGACTCATATTTATGACGGTTGCCGTGTCTCAAGGTCATGTCGTTACCTTTTGCGACCTAATAAACAAAGTCACTTAACAACCATGACACTAATTTAACTACTGCGGTGATTCACTTAACAATTGTGGCAAGGAAAGTCGTAAAATGGGGTAAAATTAACTTAGGGACAGAAATTTTGGGCTCAATTATAGTTGTATGTCGAGGATTACCTGTATAGCAAACAGCCATCTTTGAGTTTTCTCATTGGAAGGTGTATGAATGATGTCTACATGATCTTTCAGGTACAAAAAGGAAAAAAAGAAAATATAGCATCTTTGGGCCTCTTACTCAAAATCCAAGCTTCACAAGGATTGCAGGTTTAGCCAGAACTTGTGTTTTCATTTCAGTTGGATTTTGCTGCAGGCCCATCCTTTGTCATTCATTATATTTTGGACTCTTGATTCCTTTCTGGCTCAGAGTCCTAAACCAGGATCCTAGATTCTGCTGAGTGGATCTCTTTTCCCGGCTCCAAGCAATCTGCTTGATTTCCCAGTCTCCCTTTCAAGAGAGCCTTCAGAAATGTTTCTTTCTCTTTCCTTTATTCATTTTCAGGGCATGCTGGATGCCTTGACTTCTGCAGTGGGGCCGAGATGCTGGCTCTGCAGTTACCCAGCGACCAAACTCTTGTTTTGGGTGACTCATATGATGCCATCCAGAAACAGCCAAGAATAGATGAGATCATTGTGGAATCATCTGGTTTCTTTGCGGAATGGCTGGACAAAACTGGCTGACGGTCCAGGAGGGAATTTCCAAAAAACTCTCTTGCCTGATGCGTTTAATTGTTTATTTGGGGCTTATCTTGAAATCCAGCACAGTGTGAGGCTTTGTTCAAAGGAATAAGGCAGAATTGGCAAGGCCGGTTCTTATTCTTTTAGATTTAAGAAAAGGAATTACCTGCTTCCAACTTGGACAGAATTAACCAAAGGGTAAAGCTACAAAGCCAAAAATTAAAACTGAGGGTGATGATGGAAAGAAAGATGTGGAGACTCTGGGAAAAATGCAGAGAAGAGCAGCCAAGATGATTAAGGTCTTGGAAGCTAAAACATGAAAAACAGGTTGCAAGATTTGGGTATGTCTAGTTTAATGAAAAGAAGCATTGGGGGTGCCATGATAGCAGTGTTCCAGTATCTCAGGGGTTGCCCCAAAGAAGAGGGAGTCAAGCTATTCTCCAAAGAACTTGAAGGCAGGACAAGAAGCAACTGATGGAAACTAATCAAGGAAAGAAGCAACCTAGAACTAAGGAGGAATTTCCTGACAATGAGAACAATTAATCAGTGAAAAGCTTGTCTCCAGAAGTTATAGGTACAGTACTCCAACACCAGAGGTTTTCAAAAAGAGATTGGACAACCATTTGTCTGAAATGTTGTAGGGTCGCCTGCTTGAGCAGGGGGTTGGACTAGAAGACCTCCAAGGTCCCTTCCAATTCTGTTATTCTGTTAAAGTTGACAGCAAGTGATGGAGCTTCAGTTGTTAGTCTGTTGATAGCCTGAGAAAAATCTGTTTCTGTGAAAATACCTCTTGTGTGTCTTGCATGGATCTCTTACCTGCCTTTGGTCTAAAAAGAAAAAAAGCATACACCAAATTTATCCACACTAGAATAGCACTCACTTTAGGACAACTGAAGGCTTAGAAAACAACACAAAAGATTTGCAGTTTTCAAGAATGAAAAGATTTTGCAGACATTTTTCCCTTCTGGCTTTCTCTACAACACAAAAATGATAATCCACTACAGGGACCAGTAATTAATAGACAAAAAGGACAACTGAGCAGGCACATTAATATAGGTACTCCTTGACTTATGACCATAATTGCAGAAAGAGAGAGAGAAAAGTAAAACAATGGAAAGTGGTATGGTAGACAAGACAGTATGGCTGGCTTGGGGAATTCTGGGAGTTGAAGTCCACCCCTCTTTTAAAATTGCCAAAGTTCAGAAACATTGATTTACAGCACAGTCTTCCTATAGATTCTTAAGGTAAAGCATCCTCTTTAACAGAACATAACCCCAAAAGTTGATAGAAACTGCAGGCTGAGAATAAATAATTTTTAATTCAGCATTGAAGCGTTCTATAAAAAAAACGCTGCATGCACAGTTAACTTTTATCCATCCACTTAACATCCTCTCAGTAAGCAACATTATGCCAACCATGCGAACAGTAGTAAAGAAATTAAGCTAGAGAAGGTCAGGAAAGAAAAACCAATTTGTTTTTATTTTATTTTTTTTAATTTTAGACCTTTTCAAACTTTTCAATTGTTGTTTTCACCATATCTAAATGCTGCTTCAAATATAGGTAGTCCTTGACTTATGACTAACATTGAGCCCAACATTTCTGTTGTTAAGAGAGACAGTTGTTAAGTGAATTTTGCCCCGTCTTATGAGCTTTCTTGCCACAGTTGTGAAGTGAATCACTGCAGTTGATAAGTTAGTAACCTGGTTGTTAAGTGAATCTGGCTTCCCCATTGATTTTGCTTGTCAGAAAGTTGCAAAATGTGATCACGTGACCCCAGGACGCTGCAATGGTCATAAGTATGAGTCAGTTGCCAAGCATCTGAATTTTGATCACATGAGCATGCTGCAAAAGTCGTAACTGTGAAAAGCGGTCCTAAGTCACTTTTTTCAGTGCTGTTGTAACTTTGAACGGTCACTAAATGAACTGTTGTAATTCAAGGACTACCTGTACTTCTTTATGTTCTTTAAACATCTCTCCCCTCCTTGGTTAAGGATTTAGTCCATTCCATCCAAGCACAGCAAGTTCAATCTATCTCTGACTTCGCCCTGTCTTTTATATTTATTTTGAAATTTGACCCTGATTAATTCTCTTTTCCATGTTCAAACCACCTCAGTGTAATTCTTTTGTACTTTACTAGCGACCCACATTCTTTTCATACCCATTCATTCCTCACCTTATTGTTGTTAGCACATACCCTTCTTCTCTACCACCAGCCCTCTGAGGTAGGCCAGGCCTAAACAACAGAGATTCCTGAAACGTTTTCCATTGTAATAAAACAGAATAACAGAATCTTGCAAGCCTGCCTAAGTTTCTTCCTGTCCCAATTTGTACTGTGGGAAGTCTTCGATTTATGATCACAATAGAAGTAGGAACATTTATCATTAAGCGGTGCAGTTGTTAAGCAAGACTTCCTATGAACACAGCTTGCCGGCTTCCCCGTTGATTTTTCTTGTGGGAAGCTGGCTTGGAAGGTCACAACTAATGATCACACAACTCTAGAAGACTGGAACTATTATAAATGTGTAACGGTTGCCAAGTGCCTGGATTGTAATCACATGACCACAGAGAAGTTGCAAGGGTGAGTCCCTTTTTTTCAATTCCGTTGCAAGTTCTAATGGTCATTAAGTGAGGACTATCTGTAAGCACAATCAATAATTATTTGGAGTTTTTTTCCTTAAGTCACCCACTATTTCTGACCACAGCAGATTTATAATCTTGACTTCCACTATGCTTGCTGAGCAAATAATCCATGGTCATTAAACGAAACATTGTATGACTATGATGGATTTACAGCTTCACTCCTACCACAGTCATTAAGCGAATCACTTGCAGGCTTTACGGCGTTAAATCATGTGACCATGTCCCAAAGGTGCTTTTTTCAAGAGGCAACTGGACTTTCTTGTTTTTCTTTGAAGACGTTTCGCTTCTCCTCCCAAGAAGCTTTTTCAGCTTCTTCAGAGCTGAATATTGATCACATGGCCACAAGGATGTGGCGATTGTAAGTTTGAGAACCAATCTTAAAGTTACCTTTTCAGCTCCGTTGTACGTTCAAATGGCTGCTAAACAGGGACCTCGTTAAGCAAGATCTACCTGGATATAATATCTTTCCTCAGTTTTTTTTTGCAACAATCATTTCTAATAAGTATTTTGGTCCCATCCTCGGTCACTTTCACTTCCTTGTTCCACGAAGCACTAATTTTGATACTTCCCATTCCCTCTGAGGCACTTCCGTGGCACTCCAGAAACAATTGTTTCCTCTTTGTATGCATTCGCATATTGTTTTCTTACTTTTATTAACCATTCCTTCTTTGGGGACACAGAATACTTTTACATATTATAAATATTATATTTAATGTATTTTATTATACACCAGTTAGAAGAATTAATCAGTGGAACGACCGGCCTCCAGAAGTTGTGGATGTTCCATCACTGGAGGTTTTTAAAAAGAGATTGGACAGCCATTTGTCTGAAATGGCTTAGGGCAGTGATGGCGAATCTTTTAAAGACCGAGTGCCCAAACTGCAACCCAAAACCCACTTATTTATCACCGGGTGCCAGGTGGGCATGGCCCACTGGGTGGGCGTGGCTGTGGTGGTCATGGCACATTGGGTGGGAGTGGCCAAGGTAGGCATGGTCACCTCAATGTTGCTCGTGGCGAGGGATGCCTGTGGGGGATGGGCAGGATTGGGGGAGATCCAGTGGTCTCTGGCAGGTGGGCCGGTAGGCAGGAGGCTCGTCCTACGGGTTGAGGTGAGGCAGGGTGGGGGTGCCATTGCCATGGGGCAAGGCAAGGGTCAGGGTGGTTGCTGCCTGACACCATTGGCCCCCGCACACAGAGGCCAGCGAGCGCATGGGGGCTTACAGTGTCCGTCAGCAGCCACAGCCTGCTGGCCCCTCGACCGTCGCACTCTGGGGCTCCACAGCCTGCTGCTAGCAGTTCAAAGAAGCCACCTCTGAGCTGAATGGCTGGCCGACAGCTGAGGAGGCGATGCAGTGGGTTGTGCCCAGGAAAAGGAGAGCATGCAAGACCAGGAAGGACGGGACAGGGGGGAGGGAAACCAGCCGTGCCGGGATGCATCCGGCCACGTGGGACCTCGACAAGTTAGCAGGAGGCTGGTTGAAGAGGGACGGTTGCCATCTCTGGGGCATGGCACGCGTGCCCACAGAGAGGGCTCTGAGTGCCGCCTCTGGCACGTGTGCCATAGATTCGCCACCACTGATATAGAGCATATTTTCTCTTCCTGCAGTTGTTTTACTTTCACTGTTAACTTCTTTTTTACTTCTTTCAAGTCCCATTTTCCCTAAGGTGTACTCCTGGTAGTCCTCACTTTACAACCATTTCATGTAGTAACCATTTGAAGTTACAACACCACTGAAAAAAAGTGGCTTAAGACTTGTTTTTTCACATTTACGAGCGTTGTGCATTCCCCGTGCTCAGGTGAACAAAATTCTGAAAATTGGCAGGTGACTCACATTTATGACGGTTGCAGTGTTCCGAGGTCGTGTGATTACCTTTCGTGACCTTTTTTTCGGTGTCATTGTAACTTTAGTCGCTAAACAAATTACTTGTATGGACTACAACTCCCAGAATTGAAGTTGAAGTTCCTACATCTTAAAGTTGCTGAGATAGAGAAACAGTTCTCTAAATCAGGGTTTTTCAACCAGGGGTACGGGTACCACCTGTGGTACATTGGCACCTGGCAGGTGGTACGTGACCATCCTAGAAAAGTGGTAGCGGGGGAGGGGAATGAGCTGAACCGGTGGCAGCACCGCACAAGCCTGAGCCAGAGACGGCTGGAGCTGCAGGGCTGTCAGGGCTCAGCGGAAGCGCCAGGATCAGTGCCAGGATCCAGCTGGAAAGCAGCACTGATCCTGGTGCTTCTGCTGAGCCCTGAAGAAGCGCCGATCAGCTGGAATGTTGCAGCCTCTCCAGGGTCTTGTGATTGACATTCAGATGCTTGGCAACTGATTCATATTTATGACGGTCACAGTGTCCCAGGGTCATGTGAAGTGACCAAAACCTGCTGCAACCACCCAGCAGACACGGGGAATAAAAACCAAACACACACCCCACCCCACCCCCGCTGCCAATCCTCAACAGAAATGGTCACAACAATGAAAACCTCGGACAGGAGGAAGAGCGCGGCCGGGTGGGCAGGCAGGTGTCTTGCTCAGCTGTGGCTTGGAGGGCACTTTTTTCAGTGCCATTGTAACTTCGAACAGTCACTAAGCAAACTTTTGTAAGTCGAGGACTACCTGTACCTTATCACTTTTTTCCTTTTTTTTTTTTTTTTTTTTGGTCATCAAGTTTTTGACACCTTGCTGTGCGACTAGTGGTACTCGGATGTTGCCATATCCTAAAAGTGGTACAATGGGTAAAAAGGTTGAAAAGCCCTGCTCTAAATCAGGGGTCCCCAACCCCTGGTCTGTGGACTTGCACCGATGTGTGGCATGTCAGAAAGCGGTCCGTGCAAATAAGCAAAGCCTCATCCATGGAATGCAGGGAGCACACAAAACCACGCACCCTCCGATCCACGGAAAAACCTCTCTGCACGGAACTGGTTCCTAGTGCCCAAAAGGTTGGGGGGGGGCACTGCTCTAAATTAGCAGCAGCTTGTTCCTTGCACGGAAGTGCAGCTGCGTTCCTGTTGTGGCCCAGCGATGTGTCTCTACAGGGTTTGCGGGAGTGTGTCATCTCATTCTGAGTTTTCGCCTACGCTGAGTTTGCTCACAGGGATTTCTCCTGCAGGAGCTGACTCAGTCGTAGTTTTTCAAAATTTCCTGTGTTGTTCTTGGGAGGGGGGGACGACTGGGCAGGGCATGAAGCAGCCCCCGCCTCACATGGAACAAGAATGTGCTGAGATTGTGTGGCAGAATTCCTTCAGAAACATCTCCATACTTGAGCATTTAAAAGCTGAGAAAAAGGGGAAAGAGTTGTAATAAGATGCCCAGTCTTATTGAATCTCTTGTTGCATAGGTTGTTTCTCATCCTTAGTAACTTTAAGATATGTGGACTTCAACTCCCAGAATTCCTTAGCAACTTAAAGATGTGTGGACTTCAACTCCCAGACTTCCCCAGCCAATTTAGCAACTTTAAGATGTGTGGACTAACTCCCAGAATGAATTCTGGGAGTTGAAATCACACACGTTAAAAGTTGCCAAGGTTGTGAAAACAACTGCGCCACTGCTTTGCTGAGAAGTTTTGGTTGCAATTAGAACAGGAAATAGATACTTTGCATTAGGAGAAATTTTGCTTTGCTATGATTAGGCAAAGCTATATTCCACTGAAAAAGTGTTGCAAAACCTTAAAAATCAGTTGATGGGTGCAAAAAAGATGCAGAATGTTTTAATTCACTGCTGCCAACTTGCGGTTCTCAAGAAGGTGCAACTGGAACAGCTTGCCTCCAGAAATTGTGGGTGCTCCAACACGGGAAGATTTTAAAAAGAGACTGGACAACCATTTGTCTGAAATGGTATAGGGTTTCCTGCCTGAGCAGTGGGTTGGACTAGATGACCTCCAAGGTCCCTTCCAACTTTATCATCATCATCATCATTATTATTATTATCATCATCATCATCTCCAAGGTCCCTTCCGACTCTGATATTCTGTTATTGTGGTGCAGAATGCAACGGCACGAGCAATTTTGCCCACATCTAGGGTGGCACATATGCTGTGTGAGGTGTACTGAGTGCCAGTTCGCTTCCAGGTCCCATTCAAGGCGTGGGCTCTAATCTTTAAAGCCCTTCAAAGCATGGGACCAGGATAGCTGAAGAATAATCTCATCCCAATTATATTGACCGATTCCACCTGGTCAATCAGCTAGGGCAGTGGTGACAAACTTATGGCATGCATGCCAGAGGCAGCACTCAGAACCCTCTCTGTGGGCACGTGTGCCATCGCCCCCGCCCCACCTCCCCCCGCAGCCCCTTCCTCACCAGCAGCCCCCTCAGAGAAAAGTCGCCCCCGGGCATGGCCCACGCGGAGCAGTGCAGCCAAGGACATGGCAGCCGGGCAGTGGGGACAAGACTCCGCCCTTGTGCCCCATTGCGCACAGTTGATGCTGCGGGACGCGGGCGGAGGGCGTGGCCACTATGGCATTGCTGGGCTGCCTGGGCGATCTGTGGCGGACCATGGAGGCAATGAGTGGCCCTGC
>NW_015386458.1:1310923-1316776 GCF_001527695.2 Protobothrops mucrosquamatus
GCACTCGGTCTCTAAAAGGTTCACCATCACTGAGCTAGGGCATGCTGCATATCCAGTGGTGGGGCTCAAATAGGTGAACAGCCGGTTCTCTGTGTGGATGCCAGTTCCGAAAGTCCGTTCTGGGCCTGGGCAACAAAAAATTAGCTACCGGTTCTGCTGAAGTGGTGCGAACCGGCTGAATCTCAGCACTGTGCATATCCCATTGGTCAGGGAGTTTCAACTGGCGGGAGCTAGGAGCAGGGTCTTCTTCAGCTGTGGCCCCTCCCTTTGGTACGTCTTACCCCAGAGGCAAGATGAGCCCCCCACTCTTCTGCTTTTCCAGAACAGTTAAATACAAATAGCCCTCGCGTTAGGACCACAATTGAGCCCATTTCTGTTATTAAGTGAGACATTTGTTAAGTGAATTTTATGACCTTTCTTACCACGGTTGTTAAGTGAATCACTGCAGTTGTTGAGTTACTAACATGGTTGTTAAGTGAATCTGGATTCCCCATTGACTTTGCTTGTCAGAAGGTCGCAAGAGAGGATCACATGACCTTGGGACACAGCAGCGGTCATAAATATGAACCAGTTGCCAAGCATCCTCATTTTGATCACATGATCATGGGGATACTGCAAAGATGATAACTGTGAAAAACGGTCATAAGTCACATTTTTCAACGCTGCTGTAACTTTGAATGGTCACTAAAACTGTTGTAACTTCAGTGTCCTGGGGTCACGTGATCACCTTTTGTGACCTTCTCACACAAAAGGGGAAGCCAGATTCACTTTACAACTGTGCTACTAACCTAACAACTTAAGTGATTAACAACAACTTTTTTTTAATGGATTAAAAAGAGAATGTGATGTCAAAATCCTTCATCAAGCACCAGGGAAAGCAGGAGATTGAGGCAGTTCAAACGAATGTAAAGATTTATTGCAAACTTAAGCACTCTACAAGAATCTGACCAACTAACAGTCAAGGGAAATGAGCGGGAGATAAGAGAGACATTCAGGATGGGCTGGATTTAGATCTCTTGCGCAGGGACTCGTGACTGATGACGTGTCATCTTCTACATCAGTGGTCCCAACCTTTCCAGTTTGGCGGCCTGGCGCAGGGTGTGTGAGTGGCAGCACACATGCGCATGCACAGCTCCATTTTTGCAAGCGGCGCACATACCCTCCATTCATGCAGTTGGAGCTTTGCTTGAACTGAAGGTGCTTGCACTAGTGCGTGAAGCTCCACTCGCGCAAGTGGAGGGCGCTTGAGCAGAGGGTGTTCACATGAGTCGAGCTTCATGCACAAGTGCAAGCACTCCACTCTGGAGCTTTGCACACATGCGCGTGTTTGCCTGCCTCTCGTGTGAGTAGAGCTTTATACAAGCCTGCTTGCCCATTTGTCCCATGGCCTGGTTTTGAACAGGCTGTGGCCTGACCCTTGGACTGGGGACTCCTATTCTACATCCTATTGGCTTAAAAAAGAGAGAAGGGCTACCAACGAAAATAAAATAAATTCTGAGCTAGATGGACAAAACGTCCGATGTAATTAAGGCAGAATGCAGAGCTTCAGCGCGTGATATTTTTCAACCAAGAGTTGTTCTCCCTATTGTGAAATATCCAGAAGGGTTTAGGAGCGATTGCTCCAAGCCCAATTTTGATTTTGATCCAGCGACTTCCAACATCTCCCTTTTTCCCCTTTCTGAAGGTAGGGCAAAGACCAAATATCCCATCTTGCAACTGACAACAATTTGATGGCATATTCAGGTAATCCTCAACTTACAATTATTCAGAATAACAGAGTTGGAAGGGACCTTGGAGGTCTTCTAGTCCAGCCCTCTGCTCAAGCATGAGATCCTATGCCATTTCAGACAAAATGGTTGTCCAGTCTCTTCTTGAAAACCTCCACTGTTGGAGCACCTACAACGTCCAGAGGCAAGCTGGTTAATTGTTCTAACTGTCAGGAAGTTTCTCCTTAGTTCCAGGTTGCTTCTCTCCTTGATTAGTTTCCATCCGTTGCTTCTTGTCCTGCCTTCAGGCGCTTTGGAGAATAGCTTGACTCCCTCTTCTTTGGGGCAGCCCCTGAGATACTGGAACACTGCTATCCTGTCCCCCCTCGTCCTTCTCTTCATTAAACTAGACATACCCAATTCCAGCAGCCTTTCCTTATATGTTTTAGCCTCCAGTCCCCTAATCATCTTTGTTCTTCTCTGGACTCTTTCTAGAGTCTCAACATCTTTTTTACATCCTGGTGACTTCATTCACCAACAGTTTTAGTCATTAGTCTAGGAATACCTGTAATCAACCAGTGAATCAATGCAAAAACCAAGCTTGCTGGGAAGTCCATAATTCTGGGGAAGACGGAAGAAAAGAGAAGATGACGAGGAACAAGGTGGATGGACTTAGTTACAGAGGTGATGTGTACCTCTGTTGGAGGGTCAGAAAGACCAGGTGGAGAACAAATGATCTGAGTGAAGATGTGATCTATGTGATCACTAGGTATTACCAACTTGATAGCACATAAATAATATTATGGACCCTTATTTTCTCCTGCCTCCTTCGTCATCTTTTTTTCTTACCCCGATTTTTGCTTTCCTGGACTCATCCCCATCATT
Organism: Protobothrops mucrosquamatus; assembly: GCF_001527695.2. Lineage (NCBI taxonomy): Eukaryota > Metazoa > Chordata > Lepidosauria > Squamata > Viperidae > Protobothrops > Protobothrops mucrosquamatus. Next base: position 1,313,515 of record NW_015386458.1, read on the forward strand.
GGGACCTGAACTTTCCCTGCTAAGCAAAGCGGTTGTTAAATGAATCGTGCCCAATCTTACAATGTTTTTGTCATGGTGGTTAAGCAAATCACTGCAGTTAAGTGGCTCACATGGTCATTAAATGAATTTAGGTTTTCCCTACTGACATTCCTTGTTGGAGGCCAGTTGGGAAGGTCAGAAATGGCATCCACATGACCCGGGGCCTCTGCGGCCGTCATAAATAAATGCCAGTGGCCTAAAACAGGGCTTTTCAACCTTTTCACCCATTGTACCACTTTTAGGATATGGCAACATCTGAGTACCACCAGTCACCTAGCAAGGTGTCAAAAACTTGATGACCAAAAAAAGAAAAAAGTGATAAAGTACAGGTAGTCCTTGATTTACAACAGTTCGCTTAGTGACTGTTCAAAGTTACAATGGCACTGAAAAAAGTGCCCGCCAAGGCACAGCCGAGCAAGACACCTGCCTGCTCACCCGGCGGCGCTCTTCCTCCTGAGGTTTTCATTGTTGTGAGCATTTCTGCTGAGGATTGGCAGAGGGGGTGGGGTGGGGGGGTGTTTGGTTTTTATTCCCCCCATCTGCTGGGTGGTTGCAGCAGGTTTTGGTCACTTCACATGACCCTGGGACACTGTGACCGTCATAAGTATGAATCAGTTGCCAAGCATCTGAATGTAAATCACAAGACCCTGGAGAGGCTGCAACATTCCAGCTGATCGGTGCTTCTTCTGGGCTCAGCAGAAGCACCAGGATCAGTGCTGCTTTCCAGCTGGATCCTGGCCCTGATCCTGGCGCTTCCGCTGAGCCCTGACAGCCCTGAAGAAGCGCCGATCAGCTGGAAAGCGGCCCTGATCCTGGCGCTTCCACTGAGCCCTGACAGCCCTGCAGCTCCAGCCATCTCTCGCTCAGGCTTGTGCGGTGCTACTACCAGTTCAGCTCATTCCCCTTCCCCGCTACCACTTTTCTAGGATGGTCGCGTACCACCTGCCAGGTGCCAATGTACCATAGGTGGTACCCATACCACTGGTTGAAAAGCCCTGGCCTAAAACACCCAATTTTTTTTTAAATCACATGACTTTGTCATAAGTTCAAGGGCTGGTTGTAAGTGACTTGTTTCAGTGTCATTGTAACTTGGGACAGTCACTAAATGAACGGTTGTAGGTCAAGGACTACTTGTATGAGGAAAGTATCCCAAAAAACAGGATGGGAAAATCACATTTCTTATGTCTACTGAAATTGGGGTATGCTTAGGTGACTGTCCAGACTGGGACTTCTTAATCATTTGACTTAGCCAGTTTCACTTCTTTTCCAGCCCTGTCTTTTTTATTATCATTATTTTTTAAAGGATGAGGGAACCAGAAGTACTTTAGATCAGAGGTTCCCAACCTTTTGGTCACCAGGGACCGGTTCCGTGGAGAGTGTGTGCTTTTGTGTGCTGCCTGCATCCCATGGATGGGGCTTTGCTTGTTTGTGTGGACCGGTTGCTGGCATGCCGCGGACCGGTACTGGTCCACGGACCAGGAGTTGGGGACCCTTGCTTTAGATGTCCAACCTAATATACAGATAGGTGACTTACAACAGTTCATTTAGTGACCATTCAAAGTTATAAGGGCATTGAAAACAGTAACCTACTGGCCCTTTTTCACACTTACGACCATTGCAGCGTCTCCAGGGTCATGTGATCAAAATTCAGACGCTAGGCAACTGACTTGTATTTATGACAGTTGCAGTATCCCAGGGTCACGTGATCCCCTTTTGCGATCTTCTGACAAGCAAAGTCAATGGGGGAAGCCAGATTCACTTAGCAACCGGGTTACTATCTTTATCAACAGCAGTGATTCACTTAACGAGTGTGGCAAGAAAGGTGGTAAAATGGGGCAAAACTCAACATATGTCTCACTTAACAACAGAAATGTTGGGTTCAGTTGTGGTCCTACGTTGAGGACTATCTGTATTGATATAATGACAGCATGATTGAAACTTCTGTTTTTCCATTTCTAGTCTTTGATTTTCCAGGGTATAAGAAATCACAGTTGGGCTTTTTTTGTTTGTTTTTTTTCTTATGGGTAGTTCAGCTGCTATGCCAAATTTCTCAAAAAAATAATAATATTTTCAGACAGTTCTGTATTGCATTAAAAAAAAAGAACGATTCATTTATCAACAGACTCATTCATGCAGAACACACACACACAAATACACATAACATCCCACGCTTTGTCTGTCAGACGTCCTGGAAACTTGCTGAAAGTAAACTTAGTGGATTTTTTTTTCTAAAATACCATATTTTTTTTCCCATGTGACACTTTGTTTTGATGATGAAGAACTGATTCTTCCCCCAAATCATTGGGCTAAGATGGGTGTTGAGTCAAGAATTTGATAGCTGATTGGCTCAGCATTTGCTGGGAAGAGGGTTTGTTTTAATTATTATTTTTTAAATCCCACCATTATTTTCTTTTTATAAGTAGTTCAGGTGGCATGTCTAATACTCCTTCCTCCTCTTATTTTCTTGACAATAGTCCTCCGAGGCGGGCGAGACAGAATGACTGACCCAAAATCACCCAGCCAGCTTGCAAACCCTGAGGCGGGACTAGAACTCCCTGTCTCCTGGTGATTGGCCCAGTCCCCCAACTGGCTTTCATGCCTCAGGCGGGACTAGAACTCACCATCTCCTGGTGATTGGCCCCAAGTCACCCACCCCGCTTGCATGCCTGAGGCGGGACTAGAACTCACTGTTTCCTGGTGATTAGCCTAAAGTCACTCAGCTGGTTTTCATGCCTAAGGTAGGAGTAGAACTCACGGTCTCTTGGTGATTGGCCCAAAGTCACCCAGCCAACTTTCATTCCTAAGGTGGTGCTAGAACTCAATGTCTCCTGGTAAACAGCCCAAAGTCACCCAACCAACTTTCATTCCTAAGGTGGTGCTAGAACTTACTGTCTCCTGGTAATTTGCCCCAAGTCACCCAGCCAACTTTCATTCCTAAGGTGGTGCTAGAACTCACTGTCTCCTGGTAAACAGCCCAAAGTCACCCAGCCAACTTTCATTCCTAAAGTGGTGCTAGAACTCACTGTCTCCTGGTAAACAGCCCAAAGTCACCCAACCAACTTTCATTCCTAAGGTGGTGCTAGAACTTACTGTCTCCTGGTAATTCGCCCCAAGTCACCCAGCCAACTTTCATTCCTAAGGTGGTGCTAGAACTCACTGTCTCCTGGTAAACAGCCCAAAGTCACCCAGCCAACTTTCATTCCTAAAGTGGTGCTAGAACTCA
>NW_015386458.1:1317129-1318507 GCF_001527695.2 Protobothrops mucrosquamatus
GTGGTGCTAGAACTCACTGTCTCCTGGTAAACAGCCCAAAGTCACCCAGCCAACTTTCATTCCTAAGGTGGTGCTAGAACTCACTGTCTCCTGGTAATTGGCCCAAAGTCATCCAGCCATCTTTCAGGTCTGGGATGTCTTAAATATATCCCAGTTGCCAAGTGCCTGAATTTTGATCAGGTGACTTTGGAGATACTGTGACAGTCGTAAGTATGAGGACCAGTTTTAAGTCCTTCTTTCAGTGCCATTGTAACTTTTGAACAGTTGCTAAACGAATGGTTTTCAGTTGAGGACCACCTGTACATTTGCCATGCCTCTGGTGGAACAAGAAAGACGTTCTGTGGGAATGTTGGAGACAGGGTACTATTTTTTAATGCTAAATCAAAATTTTGATTTAGCATCTCGAAGTAGGAGTTGCCTTCGATTCCATTTGGGCTCTTGATTCATCCCTATCATTTTCTGACTGCATTATAAAGTGATCCCCAATGGTTTGTTCCAGGATGTTTTCCAATATCTCACTCTTAATTCCCGGATTCCAAAAATGATTTCCCATCCAAGACTTGACCCAGGCTGACCCCACTTAGCTTCAGAGATCAGCCAAATTCAGCTAGCTGGTGCCAGCTAGACAAGATATACCTCCAATTAACTTTACATCTTTTCTTTTTTCATAGGACAGCTATTATTTCGGAAGGCCTTAACGGCACGTGCACCAAGTCAATAGCAGGACACAGACCTGATGAAGATACAACCATGGGTAAGTCTTTTTTTTTTACCTTTTCTTGCTTGATCCTATATCAAAGGGGGTGTAAAATGGAACGTCTTTGAATTCTTGTGGAATTGATAAATTGTACACAGATACAAGGAGAACAATTAACAAAGAGTAACAATGAGGTTGTGTGTTTTTGATACAATTGCTTCTGCTGACCTAGCCTAGAATTGTGTTAGACCTTCTAGCATTATCTCCCACTGCGGATTGATATTGAGCTTATTCTGAATGATTATAGATAGTCCTCAACCATAATTAATTTAGTAGTAGTAGTAGTAGTAGTAGTAGTAGTAGTAGTAACAACAACAACAACAACAATAATAATAATAATAATAATACTAATTATTATTATTATTATTATTATTATTATTATTATTATTATTATTATTCAAATTCAAACAGACAAGCACCTACAACATAACACCCCAGACTTAACAATTGTCGATAAGAAAGACAAAAAAGTCTGGATAGTGGACGTGGCAGTGCCTGGAGACAGCAGAATAGATGAGAAAGAACTGGAGAAGATAACAAAATACAAAGACCTACAAATAGAAATAGAAAGACTGTGGCAAAAGCAAGCAAAGGTAGTACCAATAGTAATAGGCGCCTTGG
>NW_015386458.1:1319478-1324257 GCF_001527695.2 Protobothrops mucrosquamatus
ATCGGCGCTTCTTCAGGGCTCAGCAGAAGCGCCAGGATCAGTGCCGAGCTCCAGCTGGAGCCTGGCGCTGATCCTGGCGCTTCTGCTGAGCCCTGACAGCCCCGAAGAAGCACCGATCAGCTGGAAAGCGGCACTGATCCTGGCGCTTCTGTTGAGCCCTGAAGAAGCGCCGATCAGCTGGAATGTTGCAGCATTTCCAGGGACTTGTGATTTACATTCAGATGCTTGGCAACCGATTCATATTTATGACGGTCACAGTGTCCCAGGGTCATGTGAAGTGACCAAAACCTCCTGCAACCACCCAGCAGACGGGGGGAATAAAAGCCAAACACACACCCCACCCCACCCCACCCCCGCTGCCAATCCTCAACAGAAATGCTCACAACAATGAAAACCTCGGACAGGAGGAAGAGCGCCACCGGGCGGGCAGGCAGGTGTCTTCCTCAGCTGTGGCTTGGGGGGCACTTTTTTCAGTGCCATTGTAACTTCGAACAGTCACTAAGCAAACTGTTGTAAATCGAGGACTACCTGTACTTTATCACTTTTTTCCTTTTGGGGGGGGATCATCAAGTTTTTGACACCTTGCTAGGCGACTGGTGGTACTCGGATGTTGCCATATCCTAAAAGTGGTACAATGGGTGGAAAGGTTGAAAAGCCCTGCCCTACACCATTTCAGACAAATGGCTGTCCAGTTTCTTCTTAAAAACTTCCAGTGTTGGTGCATTCACCGCTTCTGGAGGCAGGTTGTTCCACTGGTTAATTGTTCTAACTGTCAGGAAGTTTCTCCTTAGTTCTAGATTATTCTCTCTTTGATTAGTTTCCACCCGTTGCTCCTTGTCCTGCCTTCAGGCGCTTTGGAGAATAGCTTGACTCCCTCTTCTTTGGGGCAGCCCCTGAGATATTGAAACACTGCTATCATGTCCCCCCTCGTCCTTCTCTTCATTAAATTAGACATACCCAATTCCAGCAACCCTTCCTTATATGTTTTAGCCTCCAGTCCCCTAATCATCTTTGTTGCTCTTCTCTGCACTCTTTCTCATTCAGAGTTACAACGGCACTGAAAACAGTGACTTATGCCCGTTTTTCACACTTAACAACCGTTGCAGCATCCCCGTGGTCACGTGATCAAAATTCAGATGCTTGGGGATTCACATCTTAATACAGAAGTTTGTCAAAGGGAACATAAAAATAAAACCAGAAACTTTCCTTCAGGAAAGTTGGGAAAAAGATTGGAACTTCGATGTCATATATGTTGACAACAGCAACACAAAAATGGAAGGACACTTTGGTTCGCACAATGGCTGAATGGCTGCAAAAGTTGATGGAGTGAGCAGAGATGGCTAAATTGACTGCTTTGATCAAAGAAAAAAAATACAAATACTTTTGTTTCAGCTTGGAAACCGCTTATGGACTTTGTGCTTGAGGTGGAAAAAAATGAAACTTTGATTTTGGGATTTACCGATTAATAGGTTTGTTGTTATAGAAATGGCTTATAGTTTATATTATTATGTGAAAGTAAAAAGTTGAGGTTTGATGCTCTTATCTTATTCTACTATACCAAAAAGAGTCGGAAGTCAATTCTTGCTTTTTTTCCTTTGCCCCACCCTTTTCCCTTCCTTTTTTTCTCCCTTATTTTCCTACTATTTTCTTTCTTATTTTTGTATTTTATGTTATAAACGTATATTATAAGCTAATAAAGGAAATATATCAGAAAAAAATTTCAGATCCTTGGGAACTGACTCGTATTTATGACGGTCGCAGTGTCCTGGGGGGTCACGTGATCCCCTTTTTGCGATATTCTGACAAGCACAGTCAATGGGGGAAACCAGATTCACTTAACAACCATGTGACTCACTTAACAACTGCAGCGATTCATTAAATAACTGTGGCAGGAAAGTCGTAAAATGGGGCAAAATTCACTTAACCAGTATCTTGCTTAGCAGCAAATATTTGGGGCTCTATTGTGGTCGTAAGTTGAGGACTATCTGTATCTTCTAAACTCTACTGGAGAGCTGATTAGTCAGATCCTCTACAATGTAATAATTGGATTTTATGATGCAGATCAAAGTGTCTCTGCATTCCTTTGTCTGGGAAGATAGAGGGAACGAATCACAGAACAAAATTACGCATCATATTTCTTCAAGCCCTAACACAATGCAGAAACCACACAATTTTGGGTGGTCCCTCCTAATGGGTTAAGAAGACAAATGTTAGATCGTATTCTAGAAATTAATTTTTTTATCTTCCCATTATGTAGTTGTCCTTCAATCAAAGTTGAAAGGGCAGAGAAAATTGATTTTCCCTGGGGATTTCAAGTATAGATAATCACGCCAAGTGTTAATTATTAAGTTAATCATACAATCATTTTATCTGTCTGTCTGTCTGTCTGTCTATCTATCTGTCATCCATGTTTGTTTGTCTGTCCGTCCATCCGTCTGTCCGTCTCTCTGTCTCTCTGTATCTATCTGTCATCCATATCTGTCTGTGTGCCTGTCTACCTACCTACCTACCTACCTTATCTGTATGTCTGTCTATACATCTGTCTACTTACCTACCTACCTTGTCTGTCTGTCGGTCTCTGTATCTATCTATCTATCATCTACCTACCTACTTACCTACCTACCTAATCTGTCTGTCCGTCTCTACCTACCTACCCATCTTGTCTGTCTGTCTGTCTGTCTGTCTGTCTGTCTGTCTTTATCTATCTATCTATCTATCTATCTATCTATCTATCTATCTATCTATCTATCTATCTATCTATCTATCTATCTATCTATCTATCTATCTCTATCTCTATCTCTCTAACCCTATCTATATATCTACATCTATATATCTATCTGTATCTGTATCTCTATCTATATATCTATATCTTTCTATATCTAAAGTAACCTTTTACTCAAAGTTAAAACAAAAACAGAAAAATATCATGCAAAAATATACAGATTAAACAATCAAAATAATATTAAAAATTATACAATAAATTTCATTTTAAACAAAAAATGCAGAGTGCATGCTATTAATAAGAATTAAAAATGTATGATATTTCCATAATCATAACAAATCTGTCAAATCCTCAGTTCAACACTTTATTTTTATCTTTTCTCAAGCAAGAAATCCAAAAGTGATTCTCCGAACAGAAATAAAAATGAGATAGTAGTCAGTTTTGCCATCTCTTGCCAATTTCAAAATCCGCTCTTCAGTTGTGCGTATTTGTGTATCTTTCCACCTCTATCCATATAAAAGTCTCAGCCCTGTGGTTTTATGTTAACATGCATTTAACTTTGTGACCATTTCAAAAACACTCAGGGGTAAGTAAAGTCTAGTCCAGGGGTAGGCCACCTTGGCCCCCTCATGACTCGTGGACTTCAACTACCAGAATTCCTGAGCCAGCATGGCTCAGCTTGGAAACCTCTCCCTTTCCCCTCAGCATGGCTGGCTCAGGAATTCTGGGAGTTGAAGTCCATGAGTCATAAAAGAGCCAAGGTTGCCTAGCCCTGGTCTAGTCTATCTACCCCTAAAGTTTTATACAAGTAATCCTGTATAAAAGTTTATTTATGACCCAAAATTTCTATTAATGAGTTTTGTCCCATTTTATGACCGTTCGTGCCACAGTTGTTAAGGGAATCACTGCAGTTGTTAAATAAGTAGCATGGTTGTTAAGTGAATCTGGCTTCCCCATTGACTTTGCTTGTCAGAAGGTCACAAAAGGTGATCACATGACCCCAGGACACTGAAACCGTCATAAATACGAGTCAGTTGCCAAGCGTCCGAACTTTGATCACGTGACCATGTGGGGAAGTCAAAATGGTTGCCAGTGTGAAAAATGGTTATAAGTCACTTTTTTCAGGACCATTGTAACTTTAAATGGTTATTAAATGAACTGTTGAATGTTGAAAAGTACCTGTAATGTTTCAAGGCCAAACAGGGGTCCTTTATTGGATGGATGATGTTTCTCCCCCCCCCCCCCCCAGTCAGGAACATCATTTGGATGTTAGGTGAGAAATTAGCAATAAAGGAGAAGAAAAAACATGAACAGGACAGGGCAGACCACACCAGAAGCTTCTACTGTCCAACACAGAGAAAATGCGAAGGGACAGAGGAATAACTTAGCAATCTTCACACGGTCTAGAGACGATCCTGTTATTGTTGGCTTGGCTGGCTGGCTATCAGTCTGAAGAAATTTGTAGTCGGTTCCAAGGTTTTGCTTCCATCAACAAAAAATATTTTTTTAAAAAAAATCACTGAATTTGGAAGACTTAAGTCCCAAACCCCTGGGCTGCAGCCTACTAGTTCCAATAGTCTGGAACGGGGCCATGCAAGCAGCTGCATTTGTGGGAGTGGCATGGAACCATGCCTCTCCTTCCCCCCATCTGGGCCGCCAATTCAGGAAGGTTGGGGAACCACTGATTTAAGAGATGGATGGTAGAAACTAAGAGAAGAAAAGTACAGTCAAAGATAGACTTCTAAAATGGTCCTCTACGGGACAGAAAAGCAGTTTATTTATGAGATAGATAGATAGATAGATAGACAGACAGACAGACAGACAGACAGACAGACAGACAGACAGACAGACAGACAGATTATTTATTTATTTATTTATTTATTTATTTAATTTATATCCCGCCCTTCTCCTTGCGGACTCAGGGCGGCTAACAACCAGATAAAATACTAATCACAAAAAACTACAAATTAAAAACATAGTTAAAAACAAATATTAATAATTGGTCTAGTAGTTAAAAATTACTTTAAAACCCCCATTAAAAATTTTCCCCTAGGCCA
>NW_015386458.1:1325786-1356074 GCF_001527695.2 Protobothrops mucrosquamatus
CCGAGTCGTGACCTAGATCCTCCGGATATGGCCCAAGCTCCGTCAGAAACCTCTCCGGGTCCATCAGGCGCCTGGGACGGAACCATCTAGGCGGTTCCGTCTCCCTGCGGCGGGGGGAAGCGGTCCGGAAGTCCATCCTAAGGAGAGCATGATCTGACCATGACAAGGGCTCTATATTTATCTCCCCCATTTCCAGATCTTTCTGCCACTGGCCAGAGACAAAAATTAGATCTAGTGTGTGTCCTCCCGTGTGAGTGGGGGCATGAACTAATTGGGTCAAGTCCATGGTCGTCATGGAGGCCAAGAACTCCCGAGCCACCGCCGACGTTTCACCCGCCGATGGCAGGTTGAGATCCCCCATAACTATAAGATTAGGTAGGTAGGTAGGTAGGTAGGTAGGCAGGTAGATAGACAGACAGACAGACAGACAAGGTAGGTAGGTAAGTAGGTAAGTAGACATGTACAGACAGACAGATAAGGTAGATAGGTAGGTAGGTAGGTAGGTAGGTAGGTAGGTAGGTAGGTAGGTAGATAGATAGATAGATAGATAGACAGACAGACAGACAGACAGACAGACAAGGTAGGTAGGTAAGTAGGTAAGTAGACATGTACAGACAGACAGATAAGGTAGATAGGTAGATAGATAGGTAGGTAGGTAGGTAGATAGATAGATAGATAGATAGATAGATAGATAGATAGATAGATAGATAGATAGATAGATAGATAGATGGATACAGATAGAGATACAGATATATAGATATAGATATAGATATAGATATAGATATATAGATATAATTTGTTCTAGTACTGAAGAAAGTCAGAAGACAATGTCTCATATTTTTTGTCAATTTTTAACTTTTTTTCCTTTTTTGATCCAAATTTTTCTGGTTTTTGTTATTTTATATTTTATATGTTTTTGAAATTTCATAAATTTGATTTTTAAAAAAAGTGTACAGGTAATTCTCCACATATGACCACTACTGAATCCAAAATTTCTAAGCAAGACAGTTGTTAAATGAGTTTTGTTCCGTTTTACAACCCTTCTTGGCACAGTTGTTAAGTGAATCAATGCAGTTGTTAAGTTATTAAATGAATCTGGGTTACCCATTGACTTTGTCAGAAGGTCGCAAAAGGAGATCACATGACCCTGAAACACAGCAACGGTCATAAATCTGAACCAGTTGCTAAGCATTTGAATTTTGATCACGTGATCATGGGGATGCTGCAATGGTCGTAAGTGTGAAAAACGGCCGTAAGTCACTTTTTTCAGTGCAGTTGTAACTTCGAACTAAACAAATGATGGTAAGTTGTGTATGAAGAACATGGGAGTTTTGTCTTCAGATAGTGCTTCTGACTCACATCTGCTTAAGGGAAACTCCTAAAGTTTGTCTAATTCATTGGCCATCATAATGCTTTGTTGGGGTTTTTTTTGACAAGAACTTTGTTGGTACCTCATCTTTTTCAATTATATTTGAAAAAGTTCCCTCACAAATGAAGGTCTGGTGTTATTTTGCCCTTCTACTGAACTCTCTTTTTCTGGTTCCTAACTTCTAGTTTTACTAACCCAACTAACCACAATTGTCATGAAGTGTCAATACTCCAATATTAGTCTTTATGCAAATTAAATTGGGTGACTGCAACTGGGACAGGGTGTGTAGTTGTAATTGTTGCACCTCCAAAGGGTTAAAAGTGGAGCTGAAGTCAGCTAAGATGATTCAGAGGTTTGGAGCAGCTTCCTTTAAAAGGAAAGTTGTGACATTTGGGCCCTTAAGTCTGGGAAGAAGATTGGACGAGATGGGGCGTGATTTAAGTGCCCAAAATTATTCATGGTATGGGTAAAGCGGAAAAGGGGAAGCTAATTTCCCCCTCCCAAAATGATAGAACCAAAAGTCGCCCTGTGACGTTGGATGCTGGAAAAAACAGAGAAAAGGAAATATTTATTACACAACGCATAAATCACCTGTGGAATTCACTGCCACAATATGTGGTACCAGTTGACCAGCTCGGTTGGCTTCGAAAAAGGGTTGGGCCAATTCATGGAGGGATTCTTAGCCCTGAGGGCATCTGATAGGAGACTCACGTGAGGGGAGGCTTCCCTGGGCAGTGGGTGGCATACTGTGGGTGGCACCCAAGGCTGGTAGATGAGATGGACAGAGGTCCAATTCCAGCAGGGCACTGCCTAGATCAGTAGTGGCGAACCTATGGCACGCGTGCCAGAGGCGGCACTCAGAACCCTCTCTGTGGGCACACGTGCCATGCCCCAGAGATGGCAACTGTCCCTCTTCAACCAGCCGCCCGCTAACTCACCGAGGTCCCACGTGGCCGGATGCATCCCAGCACCCATGCGCTTGCTGGCCTCTGTGTGCGGGGGCCGATGGTGCCAGGCCCCTGCCTCGCCCTGCGATAATGGCACCCCCACCCTGCCTCGCCTTGCCTCGCCTCATCCTGCAGGACCAGCCTCCTGTCCATCGCCCCACCCACCAGAGACCCCCTGGATCTCCCCCAACCCTGTCCGGCCCCCACAGGTGTCCCTCCCCAGGAGCAACATCGAGTTGGCCACGCCCACCCATCTGCCATGACCACTGTAGCCACACCTACCCGGCGGCCATGCCCACCGGGCACCCGGCGATACCTAAGTGGGTTTTGGGTTGAAGTTTGGGCACTCGGTCTCTAAAAGGTTCGCCATCACTGGCCTAGGTTCTTACGTTGTTGCTGCTTCTTCCTCCTCCCCCTCCTCCTCCTCCTCCTCCTTTTCATGTGCTTCTTTGTATAGCTGATTGGCCACTAGAAAAATCGACGGCTGAACTGTCACAACTTAAAATATTTGGGTTTTAATTGGTTTTATTCGGCGGGGATTGTGGGTTTGTTTCTGTTTTAAAAAATGTTGTGAGCCGCCCTGAGTCCTTCGGGAGAAGGGCGGGATACAAATTGAATAAAATGAAAAAAAAATGAAAAAAACTAGATAGAAAAGAGCCCTGCTCCAGCAGCATACATTGCTTATTTTTTACATTATTTTTCTCCTAGCAAATTTATATTTTACAATTTGAAGATTGCCAAGTCTCGTCTTCCCTGGCATGAAATCCATAGATCTGTTTCCCTGACCCATTGGCGTTTGCCTAAGGCTAGCACGGCCATGAGTCCTAAAGAGTGTGGCGGTATATATACCTGGCTCATTAGTAGTGACCGCGAAAGGCTTCTAGGTGCCCTGATGGATCACCGCTGAAGCATGAGCCAGCCGTGTGCTGCAGCTGCCAAAATGGCCGATGCAGTCCAGGGCTGCATCAACTGAGGGATAACATCAAGAGACTGAGAAGCCTCCAGGCCCTACGATGAACAGCTAAGGCAGGGGGTCTTCAAACTTGGTCATTTTAAGACTTGTGGACTTCAACTCCCAGAATTCCTCAGCCAGCGTGCCTGGCTGAGGAATTCTGGGAGTTGAAGTCCACAAGTCATAAAAGAGCCATGTTTGAAGAGCCCTGCTTGTGGACTTCAACTCCCAGAATTCCTCAGCCAGGCATGCCGGCTGAGGAATTCTGGGAGTTGAAGTCCACAAGTCTTAAAGTGGCCAAGTTTGAAGACCCCTGAGCTAAAGGAACTAGTTTTGTTCATCCAAAAGAAGAGAAGGCTCAGAGGAGACATGAGAACAATCTTCCATTACAGATGGTCCTCGACTTACAACAGTTCATTTAGTGACTGTTGAGAGTTACAATGGCACCCAAAAAAGTGAGTTATGACCGTTTTTCACAGTGACGACCTTTGTAACATCCTCTTGGTCATGTGATCAAAATTCAGACACTTGGCAGCTGGTTCATACTTACAAACGTTTCTGTGTCCCAAGGTTACATGATCCTCTTTTGTGGAATTCAACAGTGGGAAAGCCAGATTCATCTAGCATCTACAAACTTATCAAGTGCAATGATTCACTTAACAAATTATGGCAAGAAAGGTCATAAAATGGGGCAAAATTCACTTAACAACTGGGTTGCTTAGCAACGGAAATGTTGGCCTGAATCGTGGTTGTTATTCAACGACTATCTATATTCATTCCCTCCTTTTCACATTTCTTAAGAAATGTCTCACTTAACAGCCGAAATTTTGGGCTCAGTTGTATTCATAAGTCAAGGACTACCTGTACTTGAAGGGCTGAGGGCATCAGTTTAGCCCTTAGGACAAGAAGCAACAGATGGAAACTAATCAAAGAGAGAAGCAACCTGGAATTAAGAAGAAATTTCCTGACAGAACAATTAACCAGTGGAACAGCTTGACTCCAGAAGTTGTGGGTACTCCATTGCTGGAGATTTTCAAAAAAAATTGGACATCCATTTGTTTGAGATAGTATAAGGACTCCCTATCTTCGGTAGGGGGTCAGACTAGAAGACCTCCAAGGACCCTTCCAGCTCTATGATTCTACCTATACAATTAATAAATATATAAATTACTGCAAAATAGACAAAATATCTAAGTCATTATCACCCAGTTGATTCCTTTCACTGTATTTCTCTTTCACATTAGAAGTTAACTTGCCGTAGAAATTTTTAGTTTCCTTTTTTTAACGTGAACCAAAATTCTGCGTTTCTGATTTTTCTTCTGTTTTTCAAAGCCACTTATTTCCTCTTTTTAAAGAGAGCTCCCCCCTCCCACCTGAACATTTAAATTCAGAGATATTTGTGTGAGAGGCAGCTAAGTTCTTAAGAACAGTATAAAAGAGGAAGTTGAGTTAAAATCAGCAGTGGGAAAATTCTACTTCATGTGAAGCAAATGTAGATGACACAGAGGAATATAAATGAGTTTTTATTTGTATGTTATAATTTTGGCTTTCTAGGAAATCTACCCCCACAGACCCCGTGATTTTTAGAGTAAGAACTGATCCAGCAACATTTTTCCTTCCAAAAAAGCAACCCATTCAATTAATATACTTTCTTTTGATTGATTAACAGCAATATTCTGAAATTTACATATTTATTGCTTGATTCCTTGTACACTGCTTTACGTGTAGTTCTCAGCTTACGACCACAATTATTACTATTTACAAATAGTAGAAATAATAACGGTAATTGTAATAGAGTTGGAAGTGACCTTGGGGGTCTTCTAGTCCAACCCCCTGCTCAGGTAGGAAACTCTATACCATTTCAGACAAATGGTTGTTTAGTCTCGTCTTAAAAACTTCCTGTGATGGAGCATCCATAACTTCTGGAGGCAGGTAGTTCCACTAATTAATTGTTCTAACTGTCAGGAAAGTTCTCCTTAGTTCCAGGTTGCTTCTCTCCTTGATTAGTCTCCATCCGTTGCTTCTTGTCCTGCCTTCAGGCACTTTGGAGAATAGCTTGACTCCCTCTTCTTTGTGGCAGCCCCTGAGATACTGGAATACGGCTATCGTGTCTCCTTCTCTTCATTAAACTAGACATACCCAATTCCAGCAACCGTTCCTTATATGTTTTAGCCTCCTGTTCCCTGATCATCTTTGTTGCTCTTCTCTGCACTCTTTCTAGGGTCTCAGCATCTTTTTTACATCGTGGTGACCAAAACTGGATGCAGTATTCCAAGTGTGGCCTTACCAAGGCATTGTAAAGTGGTATTAACACTTCACGTGATCTTGATTCTATCCCTCTGTTAATGCAGCCCAGCACTGTGTTGGCCTTTTTGGCAGCTGCAGCACACGGCTGGCTCCTATTTAGGTGATTGTCCACTAGGACTCCGAGGTCCCTCTTACAGTTGGTACTATTGAGCAAGGTACCTTGCAAACCTTTTAGAAACTGAGTGCCCAAAAACTGGCTCCGCCCCTGGCTCACCCCTGCTCCACCCCCACTCCACCTGCCCGCAGGGCCACTCATCGCCTCCAGGGCCTGCCGCAGATCGCCCAGCAGCACCATGGCAGTTATACCCTCTGCCCGCGCCCCGCAGCATCAACAGTGCGCGATGGGGCGTAAGGGCAGAATCTTGTCTATGCTGCCTGGCTGCCATATCCTTGACTGCACTGCTCTGCGTGGGCCACGCTCGGGGTCGACCCTTCTCCAGGAGGGCTGCTGGTGTGGAGGGTGTCATGGGTGGAGGCAAGGCTGGGGCAACGGCATGTGTGCCCACAGAGAGAGCTCCCAGTGCCGCCTCTGGCACCCGTGCCATAGGTTCGCCACCACTGTCCTATACTATACATGTACATTTGGTTTTTCTTGCCTAAATGTAGAACCTTACTTTTTTCACCATTGAATTTCATTTTGTTAGATAGCGCCCAGTGTTAAGTCTGTCCAGATCCTTCTGTATCTTAAGCCTGTCTTTTGGAGTGTTGGCTATTCCTGCCAGCTTGGTGTCGTCTGCAAATTTGATGAGTTCCCCATCTATCCCCTCATCCAGATCGTTGATGAAGATGTTGAAGAGCACTGGGCCCAGAACAGAGCCCTGGGGCACCCCACTACACATTTCTCTCCATGTAGATGCGGTTCCATTGAGGACCACACGCTGAGTACGGCCGGTCAGCCAGCTACGGATCCTAGACTTATAACCACAGTTAGGATTGGAATTTTAGTCACTAAGCAGTGCAGTCATTAAGCGAATTGTTAATGATCTTAGCAGATTTTTTTATCACAGTTAAATGAATCCCGAGTAGGTGTTTGTTTGTCCAGCCAAGTTTCTGATTTGCTTATTTTTGTGGCCTGATTCCTAGTTGGTCCAGTCTTTGGGTGGGATCTTGGTGCGGAACAAGGCACATAATCATACTTTTATGTACAAGTAGTCCTCGTCTAGTGACCACAATTGGGACTAGGAACTTGGTTGTTAAGCAAAGCAGTTGCTGAGTAAAACAGTGATTGGGCTATAGTGTTACTTACTTCCTTTTGCTTTACAGACCTGGAAAGGATGTAAATGCGAAGAAGATTTCAAAGTAATTTTTCATGACCACTGTGATTGCAAATGGTCACTGAATGAGGCAGTTGTTAAGCAAGGACTACCTGTACTTTCTTTATGGGTTGGAGGTTATCTCTGTAGTTTTCCTGGCAAGAAAAAGAAAGTGATTTGGCACCATTTTCTTCTAGGATTTTTAATAGATTTGGGTTTCCTGGTGGTGTCTCATCCAATCAGGTCGAGCTCTACTTAGCTTTTTTTTTTCCTAGATGCTTAACCCTGAACTAGACTTGGGAGGCTGAGAGCCTTACGATATATCCCTGATGTAACATTTCCTGGGGGCTTCACTTGGGCCATCTTGTCTATATTACCTTCCCTCCTTTGTCTCTGATTTAGTATCAGAATAACAAAGTACAAAGTTGAAAGGGTCCTTGGAGATCTTCTAGTCCAGCCCCCTGCTCAAGCAGGAGATTCTATACATGTCAGACAAGTGGTTGTCCAATCTCTTCTTGAACACCTCCAGTGTGGGAGCATTCACAACTTCTGGTGGCAAGGAGTTCCACTGGTTAATTGTTCTAACTGTCAGGAAGTTTCTCCTTAGTTCCAGGCTGCTTCTCTCCTTGATCAGTTTCCATCGGTTGCTTCTTGTCCTGCCTTCAGGTGCTTTGGAGAATAGCTTGACCCCCTTCTTCATTATTTCCTTTCATATTTACTGTTGTGAACATAGACTGGTGATTATTCCAAAACTTTTGTTTCAACTCAGGTATATCATCTATTTGGAGAACTTTATTCAATACTTTTGTTTTATTTTTCACATTTTGGATAAGCCACAGGTTGTTATAGAACAGTGGTGGCGAACCTATGGCACGGGTGCCAGAGGCGGCACTCAGAGCCCTCTCTGTGGGCACGCGCGCCATCGCCCCAGTCCTAGGCCTTCGGCTGGGTTTTATAAAACCTTTTCGCTTTAGGCCTCCGCTGCCGTGTGCAAAAAAAAAAAGGGTTCAATCAATCAGTCAATTTCAACTTCTCGTGGGAAAAAAAAAGATCTTGCAAAGTTGGAATTGATTGATTGAACGTTTTAGTCCCACCCAGTCTGCCATTACCACTGCAGCCACGCCCACCCAATTAGCCACACCCAGACAATGGGCCACGCCCACCAGGCACCCGACGATGCATAAGTGGGTTTTGGGTTGCAGTTTGGGCACTCGGTCTCTAAAAGGTTCGCCATCACTGTTCTAGAAACTTTGCAGATGTTCTCCTAGAAAGAATACAGGATAAATATTTTGAGCCTTGCTTATTCTAAATTGCATTTCTGAAAAGGTTTAAAAAAAAACAAACTAAACAAAACTGGATCATCGTCCCACAGTTATAAGATCCTGCTTTAAGGCTGCTTTTAAGAGGTGTGGACTTCAACTCCCAGAATTCCACACCTCTTAAAAGTTACCAAGTTTGAAAACCACTGGGCTAAGCTGGTGATGGAAACAGGGTTCCCATCCTTCCATGGAGTCTTCTAAGGAGGATCCCTAGAGTTGCAATCAACCTTGATTGGAAAAACGCCATCTCTGGCAGAAACCCTTTAATAACCAAAGTTTATATGATGGATAGCTTTGCAACCAAAAATATCGCTTGTTGATCCAAGTTGCAAGTTCACCTGACACGTTAACTTTTTTTGCAGGGGGAAAAAAGATGTTCCGTTTGCTGTTTAAAGTGCAACCACGAAGGGCCGCTGATTATTTTGGTTTGCAGAGTTCAGGAGAAAGGATTTCCCCAAACACAAAAGCTTTGGGAAATCACGCGAACTAAAGGAAGTGATCCTCACTCCCTTTCTGTGATAATCTTCCTTGGCCCTCCAGAGGACTGTTGAGGAAGAACAGCAGAGATATTTGCTCATTTAAAGCTGATATTATTTCAGTTTTTTTGGATCTCGGCCCACTCCACATTCTTTGAGCTGCACATCATACGTTTTTCCTCTCTGGAAATATGCTCTGCAAAATCTAGTAACACAAATTTCCAACCAGGCCTGCTGTTGCACAGTATTAATTAGGTGACAGCATCCCACTTAGATACCTTTGAAAATAATTTTGCATCTTTTTTAAAAAATATATATACGTATAGCTAGAAGGTGGCAATTTTTTTCGGATAACCTGAACCAAAATCACGTGAAGTATTAGTACTGCTTTATAAATCCTTAGTAAGATGACACCTGGAATACCGCAAACAGTTTTGGTCACCACCACATCACAGAAAGATGTTGAGACTTTGGAAAAAGTGCCAAGAAGAGCAACTAAGATGATTAAAGGCCTGGAGACTAAAACATAGGAAGAATGGGTTGCAGGATTGGGTATAACTAGTCTAGAGAAAAGAAGGTTTAGGGGTGACATGATAGCAGTATTCTAATATTTGAGGGGCTGCCACAAAGAAGAGGGGGATCAACTTATTTTCCAAAGCACCTGAGGGCAGGACAAGAAACAATGGATGTAAACTAATATGCTGTGAACCGCCCTGAGTCCTATGGGAGAAGGGCGGTATATAAATTAAAATAATAAATAAATAAATAAATAAATAAGGAGTGAAGCAGCCCGGAATTAAGGAGAAACTTCCTAACAGTGAGGACAATTAATCAACAGAACGACTTGTGGGTGTTTCATCCCTGCAGATTTTTAAGAAAACACTGGACAGCCACTTGTCTGAAATGGTATAGGGCAGGGGTAGGCAACCTTGGCTCTTTTATGACTCATGGACTTCAACTCCCAGAATTCCTGAGCCAGCCATGCTGAGGGGAAAGGGAGAGGTTTCCAAGCTGAGCCAGGCTGGCTCAGGAATTCTGGGAGTTGAAGTCCACGAGTCATAAAAGAGCCAAGGTTGCCTACCCCTGGTATAGGGTCTCCTGCTTGAGCAGGGGGTTGGACTAGAAGACCTCCAAGGACCCTTCCAGCTTCTATTATGTTCTGTTCTTATTTCTATATTCTATTCTATATAAAAGTATTGAAAGCCATGGAGAGCATAAACATTTATATCTAGACCAAGTTTTAGGCATGCAGAACTGGCACCAAGTAAAAGTTTGCAGCCACTTTTAAAATATCGGGATTTTTTCACTCTGAACTGTTGGGCCCTCACGTACAGGTGGTCAAGAGGGCCCAATACTCGCAGTTTGTTTAGTGACCGTTCAAAGTTACAACAGCACTGAAAGAAGTGACTCTTGACCACTTTTCACACTTACGACCCTTGCAACATCCCTATGGTCATATGGTCAAAATTCAGATGCTTGACTGCTGACTCACATATATGACGGTTGCGGTGCCCTTGGGTCACGTGATCCCCTTTTGTGACTTTCTGACAAGCAAAGTCAATGGGGGAAGCCAGATTCACTTAGCAGTTAGTCACATGTGACTAACTTAACAACTGCAATGATTCACTTCACAATTGTGGCAAGAAAGGTTGTAAAACGGGGCAAAACTCACTTAACAAATGTCTCACTTAACAACATAAATTTTGGGCTCAGTTGTGGTTGTAACCCGAGGAATTACCTGTATCAGGCACACAGTTCTGGAAGTATGCAGCCACTTTTAAAATATCAGGATTTTTTTCACTGTGAGTGTTGGGCTGTTTTTTTGTACACATTGTGGTGGCATAGTGTCTGTTGCAGGGCATATAAACATGATAGCCACTGTCTAAATTTTAGCAGTGCTGCAGTGCAGGACAGGATGTAGAGGTTAAAAGCCCAATGGTAGAAACTGGGAGAGAGTAAGATCTAGTCCTGCCTTAGCCAACAGGCGAGGCTTTGGCCAGGCTTCCCTCAGTTCTAGGGAAAAGAGCATTATATAGTAGTAGTAGTAGTAGTAGTAGTAGTAGTAGTAGTAGTAGTAGTAGTAGTAATAGTAATAATACAAAGACCTACAAATAGAAATAAAAAGACTGTGGCAAAGGCAAGCAAGGGTAGTACCAATAGTAATAGGCGCCTTGGGTGCAATCCCAAAACAACTGGAGCACCACTTGAACACCATCATCGGCATTGACAAATTCGCCATTAGTCAATTGCAAAAGGCGGCCTTAAAACTAGGAACTGCTTCCATCCCACGACAATATCTGTAATACCATCAAACATCCACATCTGCCTATCCCAGGTCCTTGGTAAGGACTCGATAGGTAGACAAAAATGCCGAGTCCAGTTTGAACATCTGGCTGTACAATGAATAATAATAATAATAATGATGATGATGATGAAAGAACTGGAGAAGATAACGAAATACAAAGACCTACAAATAGAAATAGAAAGACTGTGGCAAAAGCAAGCAAGGGTAGTACCAATAGTAATAGCCACCTTGGGTGCAATCCCAAAACAACTGGAGCACCACTTGAACACCATTGGCATTGACAAAGTCGCCATTAGTCAATTGCAAAAGGCGGCCTTACTAGGAACTGCCTCCATCCTGCGACGATATCTGTAATACCATCAAACATCCACATCTGCCTATCCCAGGTCCTTGGTAAGGATTCGATAGGTAGACAAAATGCCAAATCCAGTCTGAACATCTGGCTGACTGTGCGATGATCAATAATAACAATAAAGGTGGAAGGGACCT
Organism: Protobothrops mucrosquamatus; assembly: GCF_001527695.2. Lineage (NCBI taxonomy): Eukaryota > Metazoa > Chordata > Lepidosauria > Squamata > Viperidae > Protobothrops > Protobothrops mucrosquamatus. The sequence continues at coordinate 1,337,204 of NW_015386458.1, forward strand.
TGGAGGTCATCTAATCCAACCCCCTGCTCAGGCAGGAAACCCTATACCATTTCAGACAAATGGCTGTCCACTCTCTTCTTAAAAACTTCCAGTGTTGGAGCATTCACCGCTTCTGGAGGCAGGTTGTTCCACTGGTTAATTGTTCTCACTGTCAGGAAGTTTCTCCTTAGTTCTAGGTTGCTTCTCTCCTTGGTTAGTTTCCATCCGTTGCTTCTTGTCCTGCCTTCAGGTGCTTTGGAGAATACGTTGACACCCCTCCTCTTCTTTGTGGTAGCCTAAGCAATTTTAAGGTGCATGGACTTCAACTCCCAGAATCCCACAGGCAACCTATGTGGACTTCAACTCCCCAAATTCCCAGCCAGATTGTTTCCAGAATTCTGGGAGCTGAAGACCACCTATTTTAAAATTGCTACTCTTAAAGGGCAGAGTTTGAAGGAGGGAATTCATTTCATTTGAATTTGAGTGCATGAGGAAGGAAAGAGAAAAGTAATGACTTAAGAAAACCTATTGTGCTTCAATTGATGCACTAAGATATGGCTTGCCTTTGTATTCGTTAATGTATCTAAAGTCCTCAATTTTCCTATTCTCTCTTAAATGGCTGGGGAATTCTGGGAATTGAGGCCCAGGCATGCTGGCTGGGGAATTCTGGGAACTAAAGACTCCTAAATGGCAATTCCTACTGATAGAATTTTTACTTCTTTATTTTTATTTTCAATGGTTCAAGCTTTTAAACTAATGTTAATCATTCTTAATCATAGTTTATAAACTTTACTGTATCGTGTTCAAATCTGCATTGTTGTTGTTCAAACGTACTTCTGCCTACCCCCAAATTCCCCTTTTCGTTAAACTTTGTGATGTTATCTTTTTTCATTTTTTTATTCTTACATTTTTTGTTCTTAATTTTTATTAACATATAATTAATAAAATTATGAGGGAGAATATTAGCTCCCCGTGATCTTATGTGTTCTTGCTTTGAGTGCGTAAGGACGCTTTTGTGATTGGATAGGAATATTCAAAGCCCTCAACTTACAGCCCCAATTTGGATCAGAATTTATATTGCTAAGCAAGGAAGTTGATAGGTTTTGTCCAGTTTTATGACCTTTTTTGCCATAGTTGTTAAGCAAATCATCGCAGTTATTAAGTGAATCAGGCATTCGTTAGTGTGCTATCCCAGTCACACGTAATGGTGGTTTAGTGGGCATATTAATATTAATTATATTCCCCAGCAGTTCCTTTCACCAAAAACCCAGAACTGTCCCAATTAAAGTCCAGCCCAAAGCAGGCCGACGCTAGTCCACCAAGCAATAGCCAAAGAGTCCACAAGGCACTTGAAAGTTTCTCAAACATGATAAATCTACCAAGCTAAATTAAATCCACAATACAGGCAATCCTCAATTTATAACAATTCACTTAGTGACTGTACAAAGTTAGAACAGCACTGAAGAAAGAACATTTTTCACAGTTACAATCCTTCCAGCATCCCCATGATCACGTGATCCAAATTCAGACGCTTGGCAACTGATTCATCTTATGACGGTCGCAGAGTCCCGGGGGTGTCACGTGATCCCCTTTTGCAACCTTCTGATAAGCTAAGCCAATGGGGAAGCCAGATTCACTTAACAACCGTGTGACTAACTTAACAACTGGAGTGATTCACTTAACAACTTTTAAGAAAGATCGGAAAATTGGGCAAAACTCTCTTAGCAAATGTCTCACTTAACAACAAAAAATTGGGGCTCAATTGTGGTCATAAGTCAAGGACTAGAGGATTCATCAGGCAAGAAAAATCTAGAGTTCACAAGACACAATCCAAAGCAAAGCTCAATTTAACAACCACAGTTGGGTCTAAAATTTCCGTTGCTAAGCAAGGCTGTTGTTGTGAGTTTTGCCCCGTTTTATGACCTTTCTTGCCAAAGTTGTTAAGAGAATCACTGCAGTTACTAAGTAAGTAGCACAGATGAGTCAGTCTTCCCCCTTGACTTTGCTTGTCTGAAGGTTGCAAAAGGGGATCACATGACCAAGGGGATGCTGCAACCGTCATTAAGTGTGAAAAACGGTCATAAATCCCTTTCCCCCCCTGAATGGTCCCTAAATAAGTCGAGGACTACTTATATATATCTTTGCAGTCTATTATATGGGCCCTGAGAAGACGCCACAAAGTTTCAGAGGTCTAACCTAATTTTTTGTTTGTTCTGTTTGCAGACGAGGAAGAAGTTCTTAATTCTATTATGAAGGACCTCGCCGCCCTTGGCAAATGCGGTGGATTTTTAGACAGCAACAGGAATAAAAACCATTCGAACAAACAGGTGAGATTCTGTCCTGCAGTTCGCACTGTTCCTGCACAACGTAAAAAGGATTAGAGCGGTGTTTTTCAATCTTGGCGTCTTTTAAGATGGGTGGATGACACTTCCCAGAATTCTCCAGCCAGCCTTGCTGTCAAGGTTGAGAAACAGCGGGGTTTACAGCCAGAAGAGCAGAATATTTATTTTATTTATTAATTGAATTTATATGTTGCCTATCTCACTATCAAAAGTCACTCTGAGTGGAATGTGAAATAATAATAATAATAATAATAATAATAATAATAATAATAATAATAATAATAATAATAATAATAATAATAATAATAATAATAGTAAAGTTGGAAGGAACCATGAAGGTCATCTAGTCCAACCCCCTGCTCAGGCAGGAAACCCTATACCATTTCGGACAAATGGCTGTCTAATCTCTTCTTAAAAACTTCCAGTGTTGGAGCATTCACCGCTTCTGGAGGCAGGTTGTTCCACTGGTTAATTGTTCTCACTGTCAGGAAGTTTCTCCTTAGTTCTAGGTTGCTTCTCTCCTTGATTAGTTTCCACCTGTTGCTTCTTGTCCTGCCTTCAGGCGCTTTGGAAAATAGCTTGACTCCCTCTTCTTTATGGCAGCCCCTGTTTCATTTTTAATCAACCTTGTCCACTTTAAGAGGGATGGACTTCAGTTTTGGTCAATGTTGGCTACTTTAAGATGGGTAGACTTCAATTTTGAACGAGAATAAAGCTGCAGGAGACCTTAGAGATCTTCTAGTCCAGCCTCCTGCTCAAACAGGAAATCCCATACCATTTCAGGCAAATAGTTGCCCAGTCTCTTCTTAAAAGAGTGATGGAGCTCCTGCAACTTCTGGAGGCAAGCTGTTCCACTGGTTAATTGTCCTCACTGTTAGGAAGTTACTCCTTAATTCCAGATTGCTTCTCTCCTTGATTAGTTTCCATCCGTTGTTTCTTGTCCTGCCTTCAGGTGCTCTGGAAAATAAGTGGACCCCCTCTTCTTTGATCAATTTTGCTGTAGTTTGGCCACTTTAAGATGGGTGGACTTCAACTTCCAGAATTCTGGGAGTTGAAGTCCACCCATCTTAAAATGTTCAAGGTTGACTAACCTTGTTGTAAGAAATGGTGATCCTCTAATTTGGAAAGTGACAAGAAAAAACAACAGAGCTTTTCACTTTTTAATATTTGGATCCTCTCCCCCCTGCCCCCCATTTTTTCTTTTCTGTTATTTTGTGTTTTATCTTTCTTTGAAATTTAATAAAGTTTATTAAAAAGCTAGGGCAGCTAACTAGAGGAACATATGGTCAATTTTGGCATCAGACCACTTCATAGAAAGACATGTGCAAAAAGACAGTGGATCATCGCATTAAACTTATTTAATTTGATCCAAACCAATAATCCAATCTGGAAAATTGATTTGATTTGGGGATTAAATCCAGTTGCTTTTAATTCTCATCTCTGAGTGCCTCTAGGTCTATAAAATTCTGCTGCTAATCTTTCTGCTGTCAGCAAAGACCAAGATGCATCAAAAAACTGAATTATAGATTCTAGATTGAATAACACAAATTCTATACCAAAAGAAACCCCGTCCTTCTCTTCCCATCACTATAACAACATCTGCTTGTTGACGAAAACAAACACGTAGTTGAGCTCCAGGGTGTAACAGCTCTCTGAGTTGAATTCAGCCTTAGAGCAGCCCAGGCTGAAAAATGATTCAAGATGTTTAGCAAATTCACGAGGCCGCTAACAGCTGGTGTAGTGGCCAATGAGCCAATAATGCTTTGATTGACAGGTGGAATTAATTTTTTATGGAAACTGGGAGGGTGGGGAGCAGGCAGAACTTGGCAAGCATCATCTTGGGATAACTTGAGAAAAGTTGGGGAGTTTCCAGAGATGAAACATTCCTTACAAAGACCACACATTCTTTTGAATTACTGATAGACCTTGACTTAACAACATTTCGTTTTAGTGACTTTTCGACATTACGATGGCACTGAAAAAATGGTCACACTGATGACCATTGCAGCCTCCCCATGGTTACGTGATCAAAATTCAGACACTTAAGAACTGATTCATATTTATGACGGTCGCAGCGTCCAGGGATCACGTGATCCCCTTTTGCGACCTTCTGACAAGCAAAGTCAATGGGGAAGCCGGATTCACTTAACAACCGTGTTACTAATTTAATAACTGCAAGGATTCATTGGCAGGGATGGTTGTAAAATGGGGCAAAATTCAGTAAATAAATGTCTCGCTTACCGACAGAAACTTTCGGCTCAATTGTGGTTGTAAGTCAAGGAAGACCTGTATCTATTAGAGTTGGGAGACTGATCAAATAAATATAGATAAAATATAGGTAGTCCTCGATTTATGATTATGGGAGTTTGGGAAAAATTCAGAGAAGAGCAACTAAGATGATCCAAAGCCTGGAGACTAAAACATAGGAAGAATGGCTGCAGGACTTGGGTCTGGCTACTCTAAAGAAAAGAAGAAATAGGGGCGACAGGATAGCAGAATTCCAGTATTTGAGGGGCTGCCACAAAGAAGAGGGGATCAAATTATTCTCCAAAGCACCTGAAGGCAGGACAAGAAGCAACAGATGGAAACTAATCAAGGAGAGAAGCAACCTGGAACTAAGGAGAAACTTCCTAACAGTGAGGACAATTAACCAGTGGAACTGCTTGCCTCCAGAAATCGTGGGCACTCCATCACTGGAGATTTTTAAGAAGAGGCTAGACCAGGGGTAGGCAACCTCGGCTCTTTTATGACTCATGGACTTCAATTCCCAGAATTCCTGAGTCAGCTATGCTGACTCAGGAATTCTGGGAGTTGAAGTCCATGAGTCATAAAAGAGCCGAGGTTGCCTACCCCTGGGCTAGACAGTCACTTGTGTGAGATGGTATAGGTTCTCCTGCTTGAGCGGGGGACTGGACTAGAAGACCTCCAAGGTCCCTTCCAGCTTCTATTCTATTCTATTCTATTCTATTCTATTCTATTCTATTCTATTCTATTCTAATCTAATCTAATCTTATTTCTATGCTTAATTCTGTTCTATTCCTATTCTATTCTATTCTATTCTATTCTATTCTCTTTCTTGATCTCCCTTTTCCTTCAAACTTTTTCTCTTGCCTGTTTATCTTAATCTTTTATTTTTGAAAATCAATAAAGTTATGAAATTAAAGAAATATAGCAGGCCGAAGAACACCATGTGTTCCAACACCAATTAGCTGTTGGAACACCTGGTGAAATTCATGACCCATAGGTATAATTAATCATAGTTTCAACAGGGAAATGGTCAGCATCGTAGATCAAGCCAAGTCCCCCAAACACCAGAGAATGCCTAGAAGCCTGGCGCTCAGACAAAACTGCCATCCCCAGGCACGAAGAGATAAGCAACATTTGCACACCATTCAAAAGAACAATAAAAAAGTGTTTTTTTTTTTAAAAAAGAAACAAATAGACCAGAATTTCAGCGCAATCAAGGAAATACTAAGGAGAAAAACCATATTGCCTCCAACGAGGGTAATTTTATCTCTCAGCTTCTCTGGATCACACCAGAGTGCAGCAAAATTTTGAAAGCTGGACTCTGCTGATGAAGATGATGAAGGGATCTGTTCAAGGAAGGATCAGGATGCAAAATGGACACAGCCTGATTGTGGTTGTCGTTTCCCCTTCTCATTGGGCCTCTTTTTGCCCATGCTTGTTTTCCTAGCAAGTCGGGGGGAAGTTTTACCCAGCACTGTTTCTCTGAAGCCTCACTCATATTTCTCTTCTCGCCAGCCAACTGCTGTTGTGTATGTTGCCTGGTGTGTTTCCCTTGGCCCTTAACGAAAGAAGGTCACTGTTATTGTTTCACAGTGAAGAAAGAGGATGCAGCTATTATGTTTCCTCTCTACTGGGGTTGCTTTTGTCCATTTCCAGCAACAAATTGTTCCAAAACGGAGCTGTTCTGCTCAACACACACACACACACACAAATGGCATTGGGTCTTAAGGACTGTCCAACTGGGTGGACATACAAGCAAGTTTCTTTGCAAGGCAGATCTGAATGGCATCTCTTTATTTAGACCAAGGGTGTCTAGACCAAGGACTTTTTATGACCTGTGGACTTCAACTCCCAGAATTCCTGAGACAGCATAGCTCATGAAGTCCATAAGTCATAAAGAGGGCCAACAGTTGCCCACCTCTCATTTAGAGGGTCTTTTCAGGAAATCTCTTAGAGGTGGATTAAATAGGGAAGACCACAGATGAAAAGTATCACAGATGACTTGCAGGGAAAACATTTGTTGTCTTGCATTTCAAGGTATAGATAGTCCTCGGCTTACGACCACAACTGGGATCAGAATTTACGCTGCTAGGTAGGGCAGGTGTTAAGGAAGTCACAACCAATTTTGCAACCTTTTTTTTCTTTTGCTGTGGTTATTAAGCAAATCCCTGCAGTTGTTAAATGAATGATTTGGTCGTTAAAGTGACTCTGGCTTCCCACGTTGATTCTGCTTGGAAAAGTTGCAGATGGGGATCACACCATCCCAAAACAAAAAAAAAACATGTTGTGCTTCTTTCAAACCAATTTCTTTATTGTTTCTCACTTATTTTCTGTCTGTCTGTCTGTTTGTTTGTTTGTTTGTTTGTTTGTCTGTCTGTCTGTCTGTCTGTCTGTCTGTCTGTCTGTCTATCTATCTACTTACCTACCTACCTATTTGTCTCTATCTACCTACTTACCTACCTATTATCTGTCTGTCTCTCTATTATCTGTCTGTCTGTGTCTATCTATCTATCTATCTATTTATCATCTATCTATCTGTCTATCTATCTATCTATCATCTATCTGTCTATCTATCTATCATCTATCTACTTACCTACCTATTTGTCTGTCTCTATCTATCTACTTACCTACCTATTATCTGTCTGTCCCTTTATTATCTGTCTGTCTGTCTGCCCGTCCATCCATCCATCCATCCATCCATCCATCCATCCATCCATCCATCCATCCATCCATCCATCTATCTATCTATCTATCTATCTATCTATCTATCTATCTATCTATCTATCTATCTAATTTACTTACCTACCTATTTGTTTGTCTCTGTTTCACTATCTACCTACTTACCTACCTACTATCTGTCTCTCTATCATCTGTCTATCTATATATAATCTATCTACCTGTCTATCTACCTACCTATTATCTGTCTGTCTCTGTCTCTCTCTACCTGTCTGTCTGTCCGCCCGCCCGCCCGCCCGTCCGTCCGTCCGTCCGTCCGTCCGTCCGTCCGTCCGTCCGTCCGTCCGTCCGTCCGTCCGTCCGTCCGTCCGTCCGTCCGTCTGTCTATCTATCTATCTATCTATCTATCTATCTATCTATCTATCTATCTATCTATCTATCTATCTATCTATCTATCTATCTATCTATCATCTATCTCTGTCTCTTTATCAACTATCTGTTATCTCTCTCAATTATCTACCTGTCTATTGCCTATCTATTTTATAAGAATCTTGTCACACTAAAGCACGCTACCATCCCTATAAACTCTGGGAATTATTAGGGAGGAGCCATCTTCACCCTCTTTCACTCACAGAAATGATCTGAATTGAGTTGCCTCTTGCTCCTCCGGAATGCAGCCCCTCCCTTCTGGAAATCTGGGCCACAGTATATTCCATCACAGGGGTGCTGCAGCAGTCGTAAATACACTCCACAAATATTTCCTGTTTGGACTACCTTGTAAATCTGACAAAATCTCTTTGGTTTTCTCACTACAAGTAAGAGTTCATTCAGTGACAGTTCAAACTTACAAAAGCACTGAAAAAAGTGACTTAGGGCCGTTTTCTCACACTTACGACCGTTGCAGCATCTGTGTAGCCATCTAATCAAAACTCAAAGGCTTGACAACTGACTCACATGTATGACAGTCGCAGTGTCCCGGGATCACGTGACTCTCTTTTGTGACCTTCTGACAAGCAAAGCCAATAGGGAAGCCAGATTAACTTAACAACCATGTTACTAACAATTGCAGTGATTCACTTAACAACAGTGGCAAGGAAGGTCATAAAATGGGATAAAACTCATTTAACAACTGTCTTGCTTGGCAATGAAAACGCTGGGCTCAATTATGGTGGTAAGTCGAGAACTATCTATATTGAGCCATGCTGTCAATGCTGTTTTTGCCAACTGGAGAATTCCTCAGCTCAGCCACAGAGAATAACCTAACATCCATACAAGCAATGATAGCTGGTGAGAAATAGATTAGGATCCTCTGTTTCATTGGTGTTTAAGAGACGCTCCTGTTTCAACAGGTATAGCTCAGGAACTCCAAGGGATCTATCAGTGAAGTGAATCCACAGTGATGATCCAGTTTAGTGACCCACCAAATTCAGCTGATTTCCAATTATTGATGGGAATCAGCTGAATTTGGAATTTTTGTTACATTAACAGAGGTATAGAATCGTAAATCACACGAGGTACTAGCACTGCTGTATAAAGTCTTAGTAAGGCCACACTTGGAATACGGCATCCAGTTTTGGTCACCACACTATAAAAAAGATGTTGAGACTCTGGAAAGAGTGCAGAGAAGAGCAACAAGGATGATCAGGGGGCTGGAGGCTAAAACACATGAAGAATGGTTGCAAGAACTGGGCATGGTTAGTCTTGTGCAGGGGTAGGCAACCTCGGCTCTTTTATGACTCGTGGACTAGTGAAGAGAAGGACTAGGGGTGACATGATGGCAGTCTTACAATATTTGAGGGGCTATCACAGAGAGGAGGGAGTCATCCTCTTCTCCAAAGCACCTGAAAGTAGATAAGAAGCTATCGATGGGAGATAATTAAAGAGAGAACCAACCTAGAACTAAGGAGAACTTTCCTCTTAGTCAGAACAATTAATCAGTGGAACAACCTTCCTCCAGAAGTTGTGAGTGCTCCAACACTGGAGGATTTTAAGAAGAGATTGGACAACCATTTGTCTGAAATGGTATAGGGTCTCCTGCCTGAGCAGGGGGCTGGACTAGATGACCTCCAAGGTCCCTTCCCACTCTGTTATTCTGAAATCAATCAACTTCAGCCAGTTATTGCTGCGGTCCATTTTGCCACATTAGGATGTGATCTTTTTTAATAAACACTTACAGACACATACTTCCACATAAATAGCCGTTGAACTGAAACTTCCTCACTGCCACAACATATTTTCAGGCGCATAGAATGGAAGCATGGAAACTGCTAATCATGTTCTGGATAAACCTCAAGTAAAAGATAAGAAGAGTTTTCAGGAAAAGGCGTCATCCATTTTGCTCCTCTAGGAATTCTCCTGTTTAGATACCAGCAGTGTGTGGCTGATCTTTGCAAACAATGTACACTCCCAAATATAGGATGCGCTTTTTCCACCCCAAAAAAAAAAAAACCAGAGGGAGAAAAGAGAGAGAGAGATATATAAAGTTGTAATTTAATTCTGCATAACAAAAAAAAAACCCAAAACCTTTAAGAATAGTGGCCCCACCTAATTCTCCAACCAGTTGTGGATTTTACCAAGCACTTTTATGCTTCTGGTTTACAAGAAATGGACACATTTTTCCAAAACTCTCTGCTTGGGGAACAGCAAAATGTCTATTTTATTAACATAATATAAAATATGAAAATACAAAAGCAAATAATAAACAAAGGTAAGGGGGGGAAGAAAAGTGTGGAAAAAAGGGGGGAAAGAAAAAAAGGTATTGACTTTCTTCTGTTGCAGTAAAATAAGACATTAAAATCAAATCTCAACTTTTTACATTTCTATAGTAGTATGAACTAGCCGTTTCTATATCAACAAATCAGCCTAATCAGTAAAACCCAAAAATCAAAGTATCATTTTTTTCCCACCTCGTGCACAAAGTCCAGAAGTGGTTTCCAAGTAGAAACAAAAGTTCTTATATTTTTTTTGTTTTATCAAAACAATTTTTATTAGTTTAGCCATCTCTGCTAACTCCATCAACTTTTGTAGCCATTCCTCCATGGTGGGAATCGAAATATCCTTCCATTTTTGTGAGTAAAGTAGTCTTGCTGCCGTCAACATATATAAAATCAGAGTTTCAAATTTTCCCCCCAAGTCTTTTTCCGTTAGACCCAGAAGAAAAGAATGTCAAGATTGAATTGTTCTATTAGTTTGTAGAGCTTTCTTTCGTTAAAGAGAGAAAGCAAATTCACACAGCATGCTAAATCAAACCCTAGTTTGTTGCATTATGTTATCGGAGCACTCAACCAGCTGATTCAGCACCAGAAGTATTTTTTTTTAAAGGCTGCCAATGGGAGGGGTCTTTACTGGGTCCTGCAGAAATAAAAATTATAGGATGGTCCTGCCCAAACATTTTTGGAAGACAAGCAAATTATCACTAGGATTTTTTTATTTTTTTTTTTGCTTTCAAGCAATAGACTTTCGTCTATTTTAAACAAATAATAATAATAATAAAGTTGGAAGGGACCTTGGAGGTCATCTAGTCCAACCCCCTGCTTCAGGCAGGAAACCCTACACCATTTCGGACAAATGGCTGTCCAGTCTCTACATGTCATTTTGTCCTAATCCTTATTCCTATTTGGGAGGATGGGCTGCAAGATGTTACAGATACCAAGCAAGGAAAGAGGGCGATGGATGAATTGAAGCTGAGACTGAATAGTTAAGACCTGGTAACATGAGAAGAGCAGAAGAACTGCCTCTCTGTCTGTTTATCTCTCTTTCAAACATTATATCTATTATCTACCTATTATCATCTATCTATCTCTTTATCAGCTATCTGTTGTTTCTTACTCTATCATTTACCTATCATCTAGCTATTGTGAATCACCTATCACCTGTCTGTCTTATCTATCCATCCATATCTATCTACCTGTTCATGCATCCATCTATCTATCATCTCATCCATCATCTCTTTTTTATCTATTATCTCTCACTCTATCATCCATCCATACCTCTCTCTATCATATCTATCATCTCTCTTCCATCTGTCTGTCTGTCTGTGTCTATCTATCTAACTATCTATTTATCTATCTATCTATCTATCTATCTATCTATCTATCTATCTATCTATCTATCTATCCTTCATTCATTTCTATCATCCATCAATCCATAACTAGCTATCTGCCTGCTTGCCTGCGCCTGCCTGCCTGCCTGCCTGCCTGCCTGCCTGCCTGCCTGCCTGCCTGCCTGCCTATCTATCTATCTATCTATCTATCTATCTATCTATCTATCTATCTATCTATCTATCTATCTATCTATCTATCTATCTATCTATCTATCTATCATAATAATAATAATAGTAAAGTTGGGACCTTGGAGGTCATCTAGTCCAACCCCCTGCTCAGGCAGGAAACCCTATACCATTTCGGACAAATGGCTGTCCAGTCTCTTCCTAAATACCTCCAGTGTTGGAGCATTCACCGCTTCTGGAGGCAGGTGGTTCCACTGGTAAATTGTTCTAACTGTCAGGAAGTTTCTCCTTAGTTCTAGGTTGCTTCTCTCCTTGCTTCGTTTCCACCCGTTGCTATCTATCTATCTATCTATCTATCTATCTATCTATCTATCTATCTATCTATCTATCTATCTATCTATCTATCTATCTATCCTATTTTATCTCTCTATCATCCACCCATCTCTCTCCGCAAATATATCATATTTCTATCTATCTATCTATCTATCTATCTATCTATCTATCTATCTATCTATCTATCTACCTACCTACCTACCTACCTACCTACCTACCTACCTGTTTGTTTGTCTCTGTCTTGCTATCTGTCTACCTATTACCTACTACTTATTATCTGTCTGTCTGTCTGTCTGTCTGTCTGTCTGTCTGTCTGTCTGTCTGTCTGTCTATCTATCTATCTATCTATCTATCTATCTATCTATCTATCTATCTCAGTTATTTTATTTCTCTATCATCCATCTATCATCTATTTATCATCCATCTATCTATCTGTATTTAATGGTTTTCTGTCTTCTTTTCTTCCATAGTTGCGGAATGCCAGGATCAAGTTTGAGCATGATGGAGAAAAAAGGTACATCTATTTTATTTTTTCATTAAATTTCTATGCTGCCCATCCCTCCTATAGATCCCTGGTCTATAGGATTTAGATAGTTTGCTTGTTTTTGCTGAACCTTAAAAACCATAACTCAAAAGTAAATAAAACCCTTGTTTGGTTGTTTTCATCAGAAAGTTGTCCCCCTTCAAGTATCCCTACAAAATGATTATATAGTACTGAGATGTTGGCGATATTTTTTATTTATTCTCTCATGATTACATGCCACTCCCGTTGAACATTAATCAATTAAATTTAATTTAAAACATTGAATGTGGCCCTACTAATCAATTTTGCAACTCTGGGTAGTGAACAGTAGATGGAACCAAAAAACAAAACATAAAGCATTTCAGTTAAAATCCAAATTATTACTCAGCAAATGACCCTGAGCAGCTTACATTCTGCATTCTGGCAATAAGATTAAAATGCAGTTATGCCAATGTATTAAATGCATTCGCTTCGTTAAGAATTGAGTGGAAGGACGGAATTTCTCAGTGTTGGATGATAAGGCGCAATTACTACAAGTAGTCCACAACCGTGCCCAAAATTTCTGTCGCAAAGTGAGACAGTTGTTAAATGAGTTTTGCCCCATTGCTTGCCACCGTTGTTAAGTGAAGCACTGCAGTTGCTGAGTTAGCAACCCAGTTGTTAAGTGAATCTGGCTTCCCCATTGACTTTGCTTGTCAGACGGTCGCAAAAAGGGGTCACGTAAGCCAGGGACGCTGTGAACGTCACAAAAATGAGTCAGTAGCCAAGTGTTTGGATTTTGATCACGTGACCATGGGGATGCTGCAACGGTCGTAAGCGTGAAAAATGGCCATAATTCACTTTTTTCAGTGCCGTTGTAACTTTGAACGGTCATTAAATAAACCCTTGTAAATCGAGAACCACCTGTATTTTATTTTCCATGATGCTGTTAAGCAGGTATGAAAATTCCCTTCCTTGCTCCACAGGTGCCATTTTCCTCTGACATACCGATAATCCTTGATTTATGACCACAGTTGGGATTGGAACGTCCATTGCTAAGAAATGCCCTCAATTTTATATACTTTCTTTTGAGATCAGGCAACAGAATTTCATTTTTAATGTTGGCCAGTGTGCTCATAGTAGAAAATGACAATAAAGATTTATCTTATCTTATTTCATCTTATCTTATAATTTTGCACCTTTTATTGCTATAGTTATTAAGCTAATCAGACTGCTTCCCCCATTGACTTTGCTTGTTGGAAACTGATGGGTAGGTCTCAAGAGGAGCATCATGTGACCCTAAAACTGTTGTAAATATATAGACCATTTGCACAAGAGTTTAAATCACAATCGTATGTCCATTGGGGACACTGCAATGGTTGTAAGTGCAAGTATCAATCGTAAGTAAGTCAGTCAATCAGAATAGAGCTGGAAGGGACCTTGGAGGTCTTCTAGTCCAACCCCCTGCTCGTGCAGGACATCTACTTATGCCATTTCAGATAGATGGCTGTCCAGTCTCTTCTTAAAAACCCTCAATCATATAGCACCCACAACGTCTGGAGGCAAGCCGTTCTCCTGATTAATTGTTCTCACTGTCAGGAAATTCCTCCTTAATTCCAGGTTGCTTCTCTCTTTGGTTAGTTTCCATCCGTGGCTTCTTGTCCTGCCTTCAGGCACTTTGGAGAATAGCTTGACTTCCTCTTCTTTGTGGCAGCCCCTGAGATATTGGAATACTGCTATCATGTCCCCCCTACTCCTTCTTTTCATTAGACTGGATATACCCAAGTCCTGCAGCCGTTCTTCATATGTTTTTGTCTCCAGGTCTCTGATCATCTCAGTTGCTCTTCTCTGCACTTTTTCCAAAGTCTCAACATCTTTTTTGTAGTGTGGTGACCAAAACTGGATATGGTGTTCCAGGTGTGGCCTTACTAAGGTTTTATAAAGTGGTATAAAGTCACTTTAGGGGTCATAACTTTGAACAGTCACTAAATGAATGGACATAGGTCAAGGATTGTCTGTAGCTTACATCAGAGTTCTGTAAGCAGTCTAAAGGTCCATGAGATCATGTGTGAAAGGAGACCAGATTCTGGGTCTGGAAGGTGGGGCTTTCCTTGACATTCAGCAGAACCGTTCTAACATAACTCACTGCACATTCACAACATTATAGATAGCCCTCAATTTATAACCATTCATTTAGTGGCCATTTGAAGTTACCGCTGCACTAAAATAAGTGAATTGTGCTGAGTTTTCACATTTCCAACCATTGCAGCATTCCTTTGGTCATGTGACCAAAATTGCTCGGCAACTGGCATGTATTATGACAGTTGCAGCATCCCGGAGTCATGTGATCCCCTTTTGTGAGCTTCCCAGCTAGTTTCCCACAAGCAAAGACAGTGGGGGAAGTCAAATTCACTTAACAACAATGTGATTCAGTTAACAACTGCACTAATCTGCTTAACAACAACAACAACAACAACAACTGATTTGCTTTAAAAAGGTCATAAATTAGGGAACGGCTCCCTTAATAATTGTCCTGCTTAGCAACAGAAATTTTGGGCTCCCTTATAATAGTACGTCGAGGACCAGCTATAATAAGCCTCAGTCACAGAGATTTTATTTCCCTTTGTGTACAAGAGCCTGTTGCTACAAAAAGTACACAGGAAGTCTTTAATTGATCCCACAACTTTTCTTGCTGTGTGAGACATAAGTGAGTCTGGCCCTATTTTACAACTTTTCTTGTTCCTTTAAGTGAATCACTCCAGTTGTTAAGTTAGTCATATGGCTGTTAAGTGAATCTGGCTTCTCCATTGACTTTGCTCGTCACAAAAGGGGATCACGTGACCCAGGGACACTGCAGCCGTCATAAATACGAGTCAGCTGACAGGTATCTGAATTTTAATTACACGACCCTGGGGATGCCGCAACAGTTGTGTGGAAAACAGTCATAAGTCACTTTTAATTACCTTTGTAACTTCGAACGGTCACTAAACAAACTGTTGTAAGTCAAGGACTATCTGTACAATATTGGTAGGATGATTTTAACTGTTTTCATAAATGCATCCTCGTTTTGCAGGATTATCCAGTTCCCGAGGCCGGTTAAGTTCAAAGATGTTTTGCAAAAAGTCATGGATGCTTTTGGGCAGTTGATGGATTTACATTATGCTGACAATGAGGTACCTTATGTGTTGCTTCTTCTTCTGTCTCTGCCATTTTCTTGCTCTTCATGGGGAACGTGACAGCAATAAGATGGGACAATATTTTTGTTGGTCCTTCTTTCTTCAGATCCCCGCTCACCTCACAAACTCCAAGACAAATATATTTTAAAAGCCCTTGCAAAAAGTACTTCCAAAGTTTAGAGAGATGTCCTGTCTCTAGCGAGGGCTATCCAACATTGAAACTTTGAGATTTGTGGACTTCAACTTCCAGAATTCCATAGCCAGCATGCTTTAAGATGGGTGGATTTCAACTCCCAGAATCCCCCAGCTAGCATGCTTTTTAAGATGGGTGGATTTCAACTCCCAGAATCCCCCAGCTAGCATGCTTTTTAAGATGGGTGGATTTCAACTCCCAGAATCCCCCAGCTAGCATGCTTTTTAAGATGGGTGGATTTCAACTCCCAGAATCCCCCAGCCAGCATGCTTTAAGATGGGTGGATTTCAACTCCCAGAATTCCCCAGCTAGCATGCTTTTTAAGATGGGTGGACTTCAACTCCCAGAATCCCCCAGCTGACAGGCTTTTAAGATGGGTGGACTTCAACTCCCAGAATCCCCCAGCCGGCATGCTGTAAGATGGGTGGACTTCAACTCCCAGAATTCCCCAGCTAGCATGCTTTTTAAGATGGGTGGATTTCAACTCCCAGAATCCCCCAGCTGGCATGCTTTAAGATGGGTGGACTTCAACTCCCAGAATCCCCCAGCTAGCATGCTTTTTAAGATGGGTGGACTTCAACTCCCAGAATCCCCCAGCTGACAGGCTTTTAAGATGGGTGGACTTCAACTCCCAGAATTCCCCAGCTGGCATGCTTTAAGATGGGTGGACTTCAACTCCCAGAATCCCCCAGCCGGCATGCTTTTTAAGATGGGTGGACTTCAACTCCCAGGATCCCCCAGCCAGCCATGCTGGCTGAGGAATTCTGGGAGTTGAAGTCTGAAAGTTGCCGTGGTTGGACACACCTGCTTTATCCAATAGATGTTCTGCCCAGTTGAAAGTTCTGAATGATCCATGAAAAATAAGTAAGTAAATAAACCTGGGGCACACTTTTAGTTTTGAAATTCCTTTTATTCTGGGGTGGTGCTTTTCAGAGAGTAAATTTCATTTGGGAACTGCATTGATATCTCAGTCTCTGCCCCTTTACACAGTCCCTTTAGGTTCGTGGACTTACGTCCTGTTTTAAACATGGAGAGAAGCAAAGCCTTGAGTCAGCATTTGGCAGCTTTTGCTACCTTCCTGCCTTATATTAATGTACTTATTCAGTGTCCAAGATTCAGGAAAGCTGTGCTTGTTTCCTGAATTTGCAACGTGCCAACAAACTCCAGTTTGCATGCATCTAAATTTAGGCCAGTATCTGGTGGAGACTGTCCGTGCACAGGACAGTTTTGCTGGCATGAGGAATCCAATTTTTCTCAAGTTTTGGCAACGGGCAGAAGGCAAGAGCAAGGATTGCACCATGCGTACTTTTCAATCTGGGGTCTTTTGAGGCTGGCTATGTGGGAAAAAGGAGGAAGGCTGTAAGGATATTTTATTTCCAGATTTTGAAAGATTAATGGGCATTCCAAGGAGCCAGAGGCAGCCATGGAAGACATTGGCAGCCAATTGCCAGAGAAAAGTGGTTAAACAAATTCCAAGTAGGGAATGCATATCAGGGGAGATAAATTGCAGAGCAGTCTTAAGAATGTAAATTTAATTCTTGATTCCTATTGCTGGAAAAAAAGGAGGGAGCCGTCTTTTGAATACGCCTCCCCCTACCAGGTTAAACTGAACTCTGCCACCGATTCTGGTCTGGCCAGGAATGGACAGATGATACTAATCTCAGTTTAATTTCTATTTCCTATGTAGGAATCTTCAACCAGACCTTTGCTGAGGAGAATGGCTGATGCTCTCTCTAGAGCAGGGGTCTTCAAACTTGGCCCTTTTATGACTTGTGGACTTCAACTCCCAGAATTCCTCAACCAGCGTGCCTGGCTGAGGAATTCTGGGAGTTGAAGTCCACAAGCAGGGGTCTTCAAACTTGGCCCTTTTATGACTTGTGGACTTCAACTCCCAGAATTCCTCAGCCAGCGTGCCTGGCTGAGGAATTCTGGGAGTTGAAGTCCACAAGCAGGGGTCTTCAAACTTGGCCCTTTTATGACTTGTGGACTTCAACTCCCAGAATTCCTCACGCGTGCCTGACTGAGGAATTCTGGGAGTTGAAGTCATAAAAGGGCCAAGTTTGAAGACCCCTGCTCTACAGCTTGAGAAGAAATTGAAGGATATCAAAGACACAATGGGAGTCCCCATCTGTTGTAGCTGTGTTCCATTGTGTACCACTGAGAAGTCTCCTCACAGAGCATGCTTCCATCTTCACAGGTCTATAAATGTAGTCCTCGGCTTACGACCCCGACTGAGGCTGAAATTTCCATTGCTGAGCAAGACCATTGTTAAGTCAATTTTGCCTCATTGGCTTGCCACAATTGTTATCACTGCAGTTGTTACATTAGTAACCCGGTTGTTAAGTGAATCTAACTTCTCCCGTTAACTTTGCTTGTCAGAAGGTCACCAAAAGTGATCACATGACCCAGGACGCTGCAACCGTTGTAAATATGCATCCAAATGTTGATCACAGGACCAAGGGGAGGCTGCAACGGTCGTAAGTGTGAAAAACGGTCACAAGTCCCTTTTTTCAGTGCTGTTGTAACTTTGAACAGTCACTAAATGAATGGTTGTAAGTCGAGGACTACCTATACACACATACAGGTAGTCCTCGACTTACAGCAGTCCAGTTAGTGACCGTTCAAAGTTACAACGGCACTGAAAAAAGTGACTTACGACCGTTTTTCACAGTTACGACCATTGCAGCATCCTTTTGATTACATGATTTAAATTCAGACGCTTGGCAATTGACTCATACTTATGACCGTTACCGTGTCCCGGGGTCATACGATCCCCTTTGGTGACCCTGTGACAAGCAAAGTCAGTGGGGATTCACTTAACAAAACGTGTTACTAATTTAGCCACTTGCAGTGATTCGGTTAACAACGGTGGCAAGGAAAGTTGTAAAATGGAGCAAAACTCACTTAACCACCGCCTCACTTAGCAACAGAAGCTTTGGGGTCATCAATGGAGGACTACCTGGATTTATTCAGTGCCGTCCAGGTCTTTTAGCAGAAGGAGAGGCATTTGGTGGCAATTCTTTTCCTAAATAAATTTGTTTGGATAACTTTTGTTGAGTTCTTCCTTGAAGGGAGTGTTATGATGGAATAAAAGGTTGCAGCCCCCTCCAATGTTTGTTTCTGTTTTCCACTAGAAACCTCCAAATGGTTTTGCACGGTCCTGGGCTCCACAGCCCCAAACCCCTGCTGTTCCCA
>NW_015386458.1:1357026-1382034 GCF_001527695.2 Protobothrops mucrosquamatus
CCCTCCCTCCCCCCCTCCCTCCCTCCCTTCCTTCCTTCCTTCCTTCTTGTCCCCAATATTCAGTCTTAGTTCCCATTGTTGGAAAGCTCAGTTTTTGATCTCTGCTAGAGCTGGCATTAATTAGATTCACTTAATCAATATGTTACTGCCGGTAACTTAACAGCTGCAGTGATTAATCGCTGTGGCAAAAAAGGGTCGTAAAATGGGGCAAAACTCACTTAAGAATTGTCTTGCTTAGGAACAGAAATTTTGGGCTCCGTCGAGGTCATAAGTCGAGGACCACCGGCATTTCCTCTCCCTTCTACAACTCTGAACTGTGATTGCCCGGTTCCAGGGGCACCCAGTGAGTGCACGGGTTAGCAATTGGCTGCCTTCTTCCCCAACTGTCTCATGAAGGAATGCATCAAGTAAAACCAGAATGCCAGAAGTAGGCAACCTTGGCTCTTTCATGACTCGTGGACTTCAACTCCCAGAATTCCTGAGTCAGCCTGGCTCAGCATGGAAACCTCTCCCTTTCCCCTCAGCATGGCTGGCTCAGGAATTCTGGGAGTTGAAGTCCACGAGTCACAAAAGAGCCAAGGTGGCCTACCCCTCATCTAAATTTAGCCCAAAATTTCTGTTGCTAAGGAAGACATTTCTTAAGTGAGTTTTACCCCATTTTACAACCTTTCTTGCCACCGTTGTTAAAGCGAATCCCTGCAGTTGTTAAGTGAGTCACATGGTTGTAAAGTGAATCTGGCTTCCTGCTTGTCAGAAGGTCGCAAAAGGAGATCACGTGACTCCGGGAGGCAGCAACCGTCGTGAAGAGGAGCCAGTTGCCAAGCAACTGGATTTTAATCACGTGATCATGGGGATGCTGCAACGGTTGTAACTGTGAAAAACGATCGTAAGTCACGTTTTTCAGGGCTGTGGAAACCTTAAACGGTCATTAAACGAACTGTTGTAAGTTGAGGACTGCCTCTGAACCAGCAGTCTCTGAATGGCTATGCTGAAGAAAGTAATCTTCCTGAAACATTTTTTGGAGTTCAAGGTTGCCATAATCCCCGAGCAGTTTGAGCCTAGACAGGAAACAGAGTGAGATGAAATGAGATAAAGTAAAAAGTAATTAATGTTTTATGCTAATTAGCATTCCTTTATTAGCATCCCTTGGATGTGTTTTTAGCATCTGGATACCACTGTGCGTCAATCCCAGCTAGCTCTCATTATTTAATAATAATAATAATAATAATAATAATAATAATAATAATAATAATAATAATAATAATAATAATAATAATAATAATAATAATAATAATAATAATTAATAATAATAATAAAGTTGGAAGGGACCTTGGAAGTCATCTAGTCCAACCCCCTGCTCAGGCAGATTAGAATCAACCCTAACCCTTTTAATGCAGGTAAGTCTTTGACTTACAACCACAATTGGGGATCAGACATTTTAGTTGATAAGCAAGATGGTTGTTAAGCAAGTCACACCCGATTTTATGACTCTTTGGTGAATCGCTGCAGTTGTTCAATGACTCACACAATCATTAAGGGAATCTAGGTCTCAGAAAGGTGATCAGATGGCCTTGGGACACTGCAACGGTCATAAATATGAACCAGTTGCTGAGCGTCAAAATTTGGATCACTTGACTGTGGGGATGCTGCAAAGGACATAACGGTAAAAAACGGTCCTAGGCCCCTTTTTTTCAGTGCCGTCGTAACTTTAAACGGTCACTAAATGAACTGTTGTAAGTCGAGGGGACCTGAGACAGGGGTTACACAGCTTTTCCCTCACTGCCAACTTAAATAGATCACTTATATGATTCTTTCACTGAACACTGGAGCCTCCTGAGATATGGTGGTACCATGAAAAAGCTGTGGTGGCGCAGTGGTTAGAATGCGGTATTGCAGGCTGACTCTGCCCACTGCCAAGAGTTCGACCCTAACCAGTTCAAAGTTGACTTAGCCTTCCATCCTTCCGAGGTCGGTAAAATGAGGACCCAGATTTTTTTGGGGGGGCAACAGGCTGACTCTGTAAAACAGCTTAGAGAGGGCTGTAAAGCACTGTAAAGCGATATATAAGTCTTAAGTGCTCTTCCTAGTGCTAGTGCTATTCCTTGCAACAGTCAGGACAGTTGAGTTGTCAGTTGCTCGGTGGGACCTACCAACAACTTTTATTCTGTTTGTAGCTCCTGCAACCCAACAACACCAAGCAGCATGAGATGAGGATATCTAAATCAATGGGGGATATACTGGGATCGCTGTGCAAAGACACCGAGAGGACACGGAAGCATTCAACAGGTGGGTGTGATGAAGTTGTGCAGTGTACCATGTTCTTCTGAGGAACCCCATTATTGTATCTGAATGGAGGGTGCTCTTCAGCCTAAACTTTCAGCGTTTCTCGACTTGGCAGCTTCAAGCTGAGTGGACATCAGCTTCCAGAATTCCCCAACCAACATGGAGAATTCTGGGAGTTGAAGACCACTCATCTTAAAGTCTCTGAGGTGGAGAAACACTGGCCTAAAGTGCCTACTGGCTAACCATAAGCTCGTCCTCCAGACCAGTGGGAGATCTTTAACCCTGGAAATACCCTATCTGTGTGGTCCTTGGTGTTCTCTCAGCTTGATTGCTTTCCTGTAGACATTTCATGACCCAACTAGGTAGCATCATGAGTGCTGGAAGGGAGTGGGGTTTGCTGAGAAGAGGAGGAGGAGGAGGAGGAGGAGGAGGAGGAGGAGGAGGAAGAAGAGAGACGCAACCTAGAACTAAGGAGAAACTTCCTGACAGTTAGAGCAATTAACCAGTGGAACAACCTGCCTCCAGAAGCAGTGAATGCTCCAACACTGGAAGCTTTTAAGAAGAGACTGGACAGCCATTTGTCTGAAATGGCATAGGGTTTCCTGCCTAAGCAGGGGGCTGGACTAGAAGACCTCTAAGGTCCCTTCCAACATCATCATCATCATCATCATCATCATCATCATCATCATCATTATTATTATTATTATTATTATTATTATTATTATTATTATTATTATTATTATTATTATTATTAGATAGTGGAGGAAGGGGAGAGAGAGGAGGAAGAAGAGGAAAAGGAAGAAGAGGAGGAGGAGGAGGACTGTGGGGTCCTTGGTGCTCTCTGAGCTTGGTGGCTTTTTTTTTTTTTTGCAGACGTTTCATTAGTGAACTAGATATTATCATCCATGCTACAATCCTGAGATACAAATATTCTCTTCTATCAGTAATATCCTGTCTAATATTTTTAGCTTCCACAAAGAATGATGTAGATATCCAAGGCTGTTCCATGTCTAGGATTCCATGTCAGAAGCTTGTGGAGCAAATCTAAGTCCCTGCTACCTAGAGTTGAAACTTTATCTAAGATAAGGCTTCCACCAATAATACCGAAGTTAATCCCTTGAACCCCTAAAGTGATTAGGGGACTGGAGGCTAAAACATATGAAGAATGGTTACAGGAACTGGGTATGTCTAGCCTAATGAAAAGAAGGACTAGGTGTGACATGATAGTACTGTTCCAATATTTGAGGGGCTCCCACAAAGACAAGGGGGTCAAACTATTTTCCAAAACATCAGAAGGTAAGACAAGAAACAATAGTTGGAAGCTAACCAAGGAGAGAAGCAACCCAGAACTTAAGAAATTTCCTAACAGTGAGAGCAATCAACCAATGGAACAGCTTGCCTTCAGAGGTTTTGAGTGCTCCATCACTGAAGGCTTTCAAAACAGATTGGACAACCATTTGTCTGAAAATGATATAGGATCTCCTACTTGAGCAGGGGGTTGGACTAGAAGACCTCCGAGATCCCTTTCAGCTCTTATTACTCTATGTTCTATGTCCCAAACTATAACACACTTGTGCCCTAAGGCAGGGCTTTTCAACCAGTGGTAGGGGTACCACCTGTGGTACATTGGCACCTGGCAGGTGGTACACAACCATCCTAGAAAAGTGGTAGCGGGGGAGGGGAATGAGCTGAACCGGTGGCAGCACCGCACAAGCCTGAGCGAGAGACGGCTGGAGCTGCAGGGCTGTCAGGGCTCAGTGGAAGTGCCAGGATCAGCGCCAGGGTCCAGCTGGAAAGCAGCACTGATCCTGGTGCTTCTGCTGAGCCCTGAAGAAGCACCAATCAGCTGGAAAGCAGCACTGATCCTGGCGCTTCTGCTGAGCCCTGAAGAAGCGCCGATCAGCTGGAATGTTGCAGCATCTCCAGGGTCTTGTGATTTGCATTGAGATGCTTGGCAACTGATTCATATTTATGACGGTCACAGTGTCCCAGGGTCATGTGAAGTGACCAAAACCTGCTGCAACCACCCAGCAGACGGGGAGAATAAAAACCAAACACCCCCCACCCCCGCTGCCAATCCTCAACAGAAATGCTCACAACAATGAAAACCTCAGACAGGAGGAAGAGCGCCCCCGGGTGGGCAGGCAGGTGTCTTGCTCGGCTGTGGCTTGGGGGGCACTTTTTTCAGTGCCATTGTAACTTCGAACAGTCATTAAGCGAACTGTTGTAAGTCGAGGACTACCTGTACTTTATCACTTTTTTCCTTATTTTTTGGGGGGGGGGTCATCAAGTTTTTGACACCTTGCTAGGCGACTGGTGGTACTTGGATGTTGCCATATCCTAAAAGTGGTACAATGGGTGAACAGGTTGAAAAGCCCTGCCCTAAGGCAACATGGCCTCTCCTGGTCTTTTCCACATGTTTTGGGACTGCAGATCTCAGCCTTCCAGGAATGGCAGACCCAGCCAAGGGTAGACAAGTGGATCCATGGCTGATACTTGCGACTTCCACAGTTCCTTGCTATGTTCTAGTGACACTGAAAGGAGTTAAAAACCTCATCTTCTGTAGCTGGCCAGACTGCAAGGGGATTTGTCTAAAACAAGGGCAGGCAATTAATTTTCCCAATTATGAGAAACCGCGACTGTCGTGGAGGACCGAACCAATAGTCCTGTTAAGATGCATAGGCATGCATGTAAGACCATACTTAAATTGGGGGAAAAAAATAGTCATTTCAAGAGAGAAAGGAGGCACAATAACTTAGAACAGCGGTTCTTAACCTGTGGGTCGGGACCCCATTTGGGGTCGATCGACCATTTCACGGGGGTCGCCAAGCAAGGCTGTCTGCCATTTTTTTTCCCCTTTTCCGGCGGGTGCCTTACCTCCCTTGAGCTGGGCCAGCTGGTGGTCGGCCTGCTCCGTCTCTGCCGCTTGCCAGCTACGCCTCGGCCGGCGCAGGGGGCGGAACCACGCATGCGCGGCGCTCCCGGGCAGGGAAAGTCCTCGACTTATGACCGGTTTAGTCCTCGACTTACGACCGGTTTAGTCCTCGACTTACGACCAGTTTAGTCCTCGACTTAACGACCGGTTGGGGGTCACGGCATTAAAAAGGTTGAGAACCACTGACTTAGAAGTTAAAGACACAGAGCTTCTTAGCTGGAAAGCTGACAGCCCAAGTTCAAAGCCTGAGAGCCATATAACAGGGTGAGCTCCCGTTATTTGCCCCAGCTCCTGTCCACCTCGCAGCACGAAAGCATGTAAGTGCGAGTAGATAAATGGGTACCACTTCAGTGCATCTGTGGCATGTACCCTTGCTGGCCACATCATCACAGAAGTGTCTTTGGACAACACTGGTTCCAGAACACTGGTTCTGCCAAGAAACAGAGGTGAGCACTGTCCCCTAGAATCGGTCATGACTGACCGGAAAACCTTCTATTAAAATAAATCAATCCATGCAGGCTGGATAGGGACAACCAAAGATCCATAAAACGCCCAGGTTTGGTCTAAGAAAGGAATTGGAATTGGAATTGGAATTAGAATTAGAATTAGAATTAGAATTAGAATTAGAAAGAATTAGAATTAGAATTAGAATTAGAATTAGAATTAGAATTGAGCTGGAAGGGACCTTGGAGGTCTTCTAGTCCACCCCCACCCCCACCCCCCACCACCCCCCGCTCAAGCAGAAGACCTCTGTATCTTTTCGGACAAGTGGCTGTCCATTCCCTTCTTAAAAACCTCCACAATGATGGAGCACCCATAACTTCTGGAGGCAAGTTGTTCCGACTGATCAATTGTTCTCACTGTCAGGAAATTCTCTTTAGTTCCAGTTTGCTTCTCTCCGTGATTAGTTTCCATCCATTGTTTCTTGCCCTGCCTTCAGGGGCTTTGGAAATTAAGTTGACTCCCCCTCTTCCCAATATCAAATATTGGAATACTGCTATCATGTCACCTCTATACTTTTTTTCTCTAGACTAGACTAGCCAAATGAATGTTAAACAAATATTTAAATGAACACACAAACTCACATTATGTCTATGTCTCTGTCTCTATCTCTATCTCTATCTATCTATCTATCTATCTATCTATCTATCTATCTATCTATCTATCTAATATATATGTATAATCTATATATACATGTACATCTACATATCTACCCCTATCTATCTATCTATCTATCTATCTATCTATCTATCTATCTATCTATCTATCTATCTATCTATCTATCTATCTATACATCTATACATCTATACATCTATACATCTACATATCTATATCTATATATCTATATTTATCTGTCTGTCTCTCCGTCTGTATCTATCTATCTATATTCTATCTATATATCTAATTATATCTATATGTGTGTGTATCTATCTATCTATCTATCTATCTATCTATCTATCTATCTATCTATCTATCTATCTATATTTAAGTTAAATTAATTTTTAAATGTAATTAAATGAATATTTCTCGACCTTGTTACTACAGCGGCCTTAATCCTTTGCTGTGAGATTCCTAGAAGGCTGAAGCATGGATTTTTTTTATTTTATTTTTTTCAAACAATTACTTTTTTTCCCCCTCCTTTATGATGCCATTGAACTTTTGCCCAGGATATTAGGAGGTATTTAGAGAAAGCTGTCTGAAAAACAAAATGTGCTGGTCTGTTGTTCCGTGGAGTTTCTGCAGATGTCATTGTGTGCTCGAACACCATGTGTGTGTTTTGATGCTGTCCTTCGGTTTGCCGGTCAGGCTGATTAGCCGACCAACGACAGTTGGATCTAATATATATCGGTTGCTGGCAGAACACCCAAAAGAGTCTTCTTTTGGAGAAAGAGAGGCAGGACTTGGCAGAAGATCTCCCTCGTTAAGCAGACGGGGGGGGGGGAATATGTGAAAGGAAACAGGGTGTCAAACCCTACAGTGATGGAGGATTGCAACTCTTCGTTCCAACAATGGTTTGGAATGGCCGAAAAAGGTAACTTTACTTCCCCCCACCATCCATCCCAATAAATCAGGTTTTTAATCTTTGGGATTGTAGAGGAAGAAACAGTCCCAAAGTTTTGTGGGCGTTTTCTGGGGGGAAGGAAAATAATCCAGAGCAGAGGCCCCCAACCTTTTGGTCACCAGAAACCGGTACCGTGGAGAGAGGTTTTTCCACGGACCGGAGGGGGCATGGTTTTTTGTGCTATCTGCATCTTGCGGACGGGGCTTTGCTTGTTTGTGCGGACCGGTTGCTGGCATGCTGCGGACTGGCACCAGTCCACAGACCAGGGGTTGGGGACCCCTGATCTAGAGGCAGAATGGGAAAATGAGGAATGTTGATAGGTGCTCAGCTTATTCTAATTTTGAAGGCTGATACAGGTTGTCCTTGACTTATAACGATTCCCTTACTATGTTGGCAGTGAAAAAGGGACTCACGAGCCGATCTTGTGCTTAACAACTATTGCAGCATCTTCATGCTCACACAACCAAAATTTTGGGCACTTGGCAGCTGACATGTGTTTACAAGAGTTGTAGCCTGGTAGGGTTGTGTGTCTGCCTTTTGTGACCTTCCTCGCTGGCCAAGTCAACCCTGGGAAAATGGATTTGCTTCACGGCCGTGGGATTTACTGAACAATCGCAGTGAATTGTTTAACAATTGTGGTTATAAAATTGGATGCCACTCGCTTAACACTGCTTAGCAATGAAATTTCTGATGCCAGCTGTGGTTTCAGGTCGAGAACCACCTGTAATATTTGTGGAAAGGAGGGAAAAAATACAATCCGGAGATAGGAGTTAAATGCTTCAGAAGACCTGTCCATCAAAGGACACCAGATGCTGGATCTAGTATGTATTTTGGGCTGTATGTAGAAGCCAAAGCTGGAGGGAGATGTTCATGATGATTCTAGTTAATGATGATTCCAGATGTTAATGATAATTGTGTGCCACAATCAGTGTTGGGTGTGAGAATCTGTATTTCTAAGCAGAAGAACATCTCAAGGCATTGAAAGGAGCTACAAAGCAGCTATCCCAAGAGAAAGGAGGTAGACTGGGGTGTGTAAAACTCAGAGCATTTCTGAAGGGAAAGGGTTGAGATGCCCCCACCTTTCACAGTATGGGTCCAGCCTTCGATATTTTTTTATTTATTACATTTTTATGCCACCCATCTCCTCTGTAAGGTGACTCTGGGCTGTGACAAGTTCTATATAATGCTGGACTTCAGTTTCTGTCAAAAAATATCTGGGGGTCTTCAGGATAGTCACTTTTGTTCTGGGCCAGAAGGATGGGCATGGTGTCTGTTTAGCAGTTCCAGTAGATGATGGATCAAGGAGAGAAGCAACCTAGAAATTAAGGAGAAATTTCTTGACATTGAGAGCAATTAATCAGTGGAACGATTTGGCTCCAGAAGTTGTGGGTGCTCCACCACTGCAGACTTTCAAGAAGAGACTGGACAAACGTTTGTCTGAAAAGGCATAGGGTCTTCTACTTGAGCAAGGGGTTGGACTAGAAGACCTCCAAGATCCCTTCCAACTCGGTTATTCTGTTCTGTTATTAGTAGTGAGCTCATCCCTCAGTATGTTTTACATGCTTGTTGAAGGTTCCAGATGTTCTCCTTGGCATGGAATATCTCTAAACTAGGTCTTCTGCCTGAAACTGGTACCCTCCACAGGGTTTGGTCATTCTGTATGAAAGCTTCAGGAGGTTATCGCCCAGAACATCTGTAGGATACCAACTGAAGCCAATCATAGCAGGGCAAAGTCCTCTGCTTCCATTGAGGGCAGATTCTTATATCCATCCAACATCATCGTTTGGCATGGCACATGCAAATTGCTGCACTTGAGGTGCAAAGAAGAACTGGAGTGACACGATAGTCTTCCAATATCTGAGGGGCTGCCACAAAGAAGAGGGAGTCAAGCTATTCTCCAAAGCGCCTGAAGGCAGGACAAGAAGCAAAGGGTGGAAATTAATCAAGGAGAGAAGCAACCTGGAACTAAGGAGAAACTTCCTGACAGTTAGAACAATTAACCAGTGGAACCACCTGCCTCCAGAAGCAGTGAATGCTCCAACACTGGAAGTTTTTAAGAAGAAACTGGACAGCCATTTGTCCGAAATGGTGTAGGGTTTCCTGCCTGAGCAGGGGGTTGGACTAGATGACCGAGGTCCCTTCCAACTTTATCATCATCATTATTGACAATTAATCAGACCCTGTAATCCCTTGCATCAGGGTAGAGTTGGGGCGACTTGAATGGAGATTGAGCATTTACCAGTCAGATGCCCTTCCTGCTGCCTATGCAGGGTTTAACAATGAGGACAATTAACCAGTGGAACAAGTTTCCTTCAGAAGTTGTGGGTGCTCCAACACTGGGGATTTTTAAGAAGAGACTGGGCAATCATTTGTGTGAAGTGGTTGAGCAGGGGGTTGGACTAGAAGATCTCCAAAAGCCCCTTCCAACTCTGTTATTCTGTATTCAGTGTTCTGCTTTCTCCTAATTTCTTTTACTTTCCTTCGTGCCCAACATCCCTCGCTCAGAGACTAGGTTTCCAGGCTCGTTCCCTTTTAAAGCCACCCTCTCTTCCCTGTGGTTGGGACCCACAATCTCAATCTCCCCATGATGAGCTCTGCCTGTTTTGCAGGATCTCTGCACACTGGCCGGAGTTCTCCGCCTCCCGGGAGCGTCCCTATAGAGCAGCAGCAGATCGCCCGTCAGGGATCATATACCAGCATCAACAGCGAAGGAGAATTTATCCCCGAAATGATGGATCAAAATGTAAGTTGCCTTGGAAAGCTCAGAAAAGAGACTCAGATCCCAGAGGTCTTTGACTCTGGCAGAAGAAAATATGGGATCAGGCCATCTCCTTAATCTAAGTCCCCTTATGTTATATTCTTGCTTGGCTGGCATAACACGTGCTTAAATGGATGTGCTTGGGGCAATTTCAAACGTATTCCGAAACCCTCTTTCTTATTTCTCTTCTTCTGTTTTCTCTCAAAGTTGTTGGACCCATTTATCAGCCCAAGCAATTCGCTTTCAAGCAGTTGTCAGTCCCTGGACCAATCCATAGACAGGTAAGAACCAGAAAGAAAAAATCTCATTTAATGTATGCTGATTAATGTACATTTAAAGTGACAATAAGGTTATTATTCTTCTATTCTAAGCTAAACTGTTTCCATATCTTTTTTGTTATTCCTTGAGGGCGTCTTCAGAACAACTTTTCGTGGGTGGCCACTAAAGATGGAGGGGTCCTTCTCAGGGGTGGTGTCCTGACTTCTAAAATATCCCCCCTGGAGTGACTCGCCTGACATCTTTACTGTCTGTTTGATTTCTCAAAGAAGGCTTTTTGATTAAATGAATAATTATTAAGTACAAAGAATGAAAAACTACAGGTAGTCCTCGACTTACGATCGCAACTGATCCCCAAATTTCTGTTGCTAGGTTTGTTAAGTGAGTTCTGCCTCATTCTACGACCGTTCTTGCCACGGTTGTTAAGTGAATCACTGCAGTTGTTAGCTTAGTAACACGGTTGTTAAGTGAATCTGGCTTCCCCCATTGACTTTGCTTGTCAGAAGGTCGCAAAAGGGGATCACGTGACACAGCAACGGTCATAAATACAAGCCGGTTGCCAAGCATCCGGATTTGGGTCACATGACCATGAGGATGCAGTAATGGTTGTTTAAGTGTAACAAGCAGTCGTAAGTCGCTCTTTTCAGTGCCATTGGAACTTCAAACGGTCACTAAATGAACTGTTGTAAGTCAAGGACTACCTCTATTAATGTGGAGCTATTGATTTGTAAGGGGCTTTTTTTACTCTCTGGGTGGATGTAGGTCATCAGCTTATGGCAGGGGTAGGCCACTTTGGCTCTTTTATGACTTGTGGACTTCAACTCCCAGAATTCCTGAGCCAGCCATGCTGAGGGGAAAGGGAGAGGTTTCCAAGCTGAGCTATACTGGCTGAGGAATTCTGGGAGTTGAAGTCCACCAGTCATGAGGGGGCCATAGTTCCCCCATGTTGGCTCAGGAATTCTGGGAGTTGAAGTCCACAAGTCATAAAAGAGCCAAGGTTGCCTACCCCTGAGTTACTAGGAAGATGAGGGGACTTCAGCTCCCAGAATTCCTGAGCCAACATGGGGGAATTATGATCCCCTCATGACTTGTGGACTTCCAACTCCCAGAATTCCTGAGCCAGCCTGGCTCAGCTTGGAAACTCTCCCTTTCCCCTCAGCATGGCTGGCTCAGGAATTCTGGGAGTTGAAGTCCACAAGTCATAAAAGGGACAAGGTGGCCTACCCCCAGCCTATGGAGATTCTCAGTCACCCAGATTACAGTTGTCCCAAAGGACTTTATTGGTTTTTTCCTTGAGGACATTTCACTTCTCAACTAAGAACTAAAGAAGCTTCTTGGATGAGAAGCAAAATATTTTGCAAGGAAAACAAAACCCAAGAAATTCCCGTAGCCTTTTAGAAAAAGCACCTTTGGGATTTAAGCCATCCGTAATGCATTTGTTTATTAATGCAAGATGCCTAACATTTTTAAATGGAGAGATAGGCACTGCTCAGTTTAAAATTTATGCAGGAATTTAAAGTGTTATGCATTGCGAAGATTTTTAGCCTGAGTAATGGCGGGTACTAGTGTGCAGATAAAGAATGAGCATTGTTGAAGGCTGAGCATAGCTCGCTAAATCTAATTCGATCTTTGTGCAGCACGCCTTTCAGCAAAACCCCGGCTTCAAGAAGAAAAAGAGAAACCAAGGGCAGCTTGGAGTGTCTGGGTAAGAATGCCGAGTTGTTGGATTGTGTAAATGTTGTACAATATTATTATTATTTTTTTATTAAAAATTTTTATTAATTTTTTCAAATAAAATATGAACAAATAATACAAATATGGTGCATTTCATTAGAAAAACAAGCACATAAAAAGCCTATTCCGAAATAATCGGCGTTTCCCCCCCCCCTGCATCCACACTCCCTCCACCTTCCTACCTACTTCCCTCTTCCTTCCTCCCCCTCTTGACCACTACCTCTCCTCTTTCCACCTTCCCAACTATCCTACACATCCCATCACCTTCTTTTCCACCACCTCGGATGCAGTTTAGGGATACTAGCCGATCATCTCCTCTTCTTAAAAACAAACATTTACATTTCATTTATAAATACACCAAATTTTTATAATTCTACCCCTTCATCCCCTCCCCCCCCCGGACTTCCCAGAACTGAGTACAGGGATAAATACATAACATCCCAAGTCTAAAGTAAGCTATCCATTCATAATACAAACAAAATTTAACATACTTTAACTCTAACATACAATAATAAACTTAAAAATAAAAAATATATATAAATTATATTAGATATATAGAAAATATTAGAAAAAAAAGATATTTATTCAAAAGCTATATGATAATTAATCACTTCATACTTTCTCTTCATATAATCTATCCATCTTCTCCACACCGAAATAAATTTTTCTTGAGATTGATCCTTCAAGTATGCGGAAATTTTTGCCATTTCTGCAAAATATGACACCTTCAATCTCCAATCATCCATAGTCGGTAATACCTCTTTCTTCCAGTTTTGAGCAATCAATAATCTTGCTGCTGTTATACAATACAATGATGTACAATATTATTGCATTACTACAAAATAATGAGTACTGCACAATACCTATTGCATAAGACAATGTTGTTGACTTCAACCAAGATTGATATGCAGATAATCCTTGACTTATGACAACAATCGACAAGTACAGTGTCGTAAGTGTGAGGACTGGTCGTCAGTCACTTTTTTCAGTGCCTTAGTAACTTGGAAGAGTCACTAAATGAATGGTTGTAAGTCGAGGATTGCCTGTAACCAACGTCTCAGCAAAACCTTAGAAGGCTGAGAAAGAGTCAAAATTGCCCCAAAGCAAGAATGTAAAAAAAAAAAAAGTTAAAAAAAAAAAGTTATAGCTGAACTTCAGAAGGATGACCTGCCAAAGCATGAGAAATATGGCAGTCCTCCTCCCACGGGTTCTGTCGGAAACGGGGATCTTCCATGAACCAAACGGTTCAGTTATCTTACATTTTCCGTGCAGAGTTGATTCTCGCTAAACAGCTTGACTTAAACGTCCTTGTCCAGCTGGAGAAATCACTGGAACATTTGTTCAACTTTAATGTTATCATGACTTCTCCTATTAAAAAATGAATACATGGCAAAGGGCCCAAGGATGCTTTAAAAAGAGAAAGAAAGAAAGAGAAAAAGAGAGAGGGGGGAGGAAAGGAAGGAAGGAAGGAAGGAAGGAAGAAAGAAAGAAAGAAAGAAAGAAAGAAAGAAAGAAAGAAAGAAAGAAAGAAAGAAAGAAAGAAAGAGAAAGAAAAAGAGTGAAGGAAGGAGAAGAAAAAGAAAAGAAAAAAGGAAGGAAGGAAGGAAGGGGGAGGGAAGGAAGAGAAAGGAGAGAAAGTGAGAAAGAAAGAGACAGAGAGAAAGAAAAAAGAGTGAAGGAAGGAGAAGAAAAAGAAAAAAGAAAGAAAGAGAAAGAAAGAAAGGGAGGGATAGAGAAAGGGAGGAGGAAAGGAAGGGGTATCTATTCCATGCGGCCGGCCTGGCGTAGTTTTGATTGTGTTTTGGTAGGGGTTTTTATATGGGGTATTTTAGAGCAGGCTTTTTATTTAATATTTATTGTGATTTTTATTATTGCCTGTTCACCGCCCTGAGTCCCGTAAGGGAGATAGGGCGGTATATAAATTTAAATAATAATAATAATAATAATAATAATAATAATAATAATAATAATAATAATAATAATAATAATAATAATAATGGAAGGAAAAGGAAGAAAAAGGAAAGAAAGAGAGAGAGAGAGAGAAAGAAAGAAAGAAAGAAAGAAAGAGAGTGAAGAAAGGAGAAGAAAGAGAAAAGAAAAAAGGAAGGAAGGAAGGGGGAGGGAAGGAAGAGAAAGGAAAGAAAGTGAGAAAAAAAAGAGAAAAAAGAGTGAAGGAAGGAGAAGAAAAAAAGAAAGAAAGAAAGAAAGAAAAAGAGTGAAGGAGAAAAGAAAAAAGAGAAGAAAAAAGAAAGAGAAAAGAAAAAAGGAAGAAAAAAGGAAGGAAGGAAGGAAGGAAGGAAGGGGGATAGAGAAAGGAGAGGGAAGGAAGAGAAAGGAAAGAAAGTAAAAAAGAAAGAAAAAAGAAAAAGAGTGAAGGAAGGAGAAGAAAAAGAAAGAGAAAAAAGAAAGAAAGAAAGAAAGAAAGAAAGAAAGAAAGAAAGAAAGAAAGAAAGAAAGAAAGAAAGAAAAAAAGAAAGAAAGAAAGAAAAAGTGTTTGACTTGAAGTGATGTTGTGTTGGACTAAATGTTTGAAGCTGATTTCAGATTTAGGTTGTGGGGCTTGGGGAATTTTTAATACGCCTCCAGGGTGCAGAGTTCAAGTTCTTAATTAAGCTTTCATTTGCCTGAGCCCCAAATGTCCGGCTCACTCTACAGCC
Organism: Protobothrops mucrosquamatus; assembly: GCF_001527695.2. Taxonomy (NCBI): domain Eukaryota; kingdom Metazoa; phylum Chordata; class Lepidosauria; order Squamata; family Viperidae; genus Protobothrops; species Protobothrops mucrosquamatus. Next base: position 1,371,732 of record NW_015386458.1, read on the forward strand.
CCTGTTTCCTTTCGCATTCATTACGGTCTGCGTCAACATCTTCTGCTTCAAGAACAGCACATTAAGGAGAAACAGCTGACCTGTCTTAGGAGAAGACAATCAAGCGATGTGGAGAAGGATTTATAATAACTGGCCTTAAACAGGGCTGTTCTAAGGCAGCAAAAGAAAACAAAATGAAACTTAAGCCTTTTGTAATAGTTCTTCTGGCTGCAATATTTGCTTTCTGAAACATATTCCTTTATCTTCTTTTTGTTTTGTAAAAATATTGTATTCAGCAAGTAGGGCTTTCTCAGTTTTCTTAGTCACGTGTCTTATCTTGGAGAAGATGCTAAAACAGTGGTGGCGAACCTATGGCACGGGTGCCAGAGGCGGCACTCAGAGCCCTCTCTGTGGGCACGCGCACTGTCGCCCCAGTGCTAGCCTTCAGCTGGGTTTTATAAAACCTTTTCGCTTTTAGGCCTCTGCCACCATGTACAAAAAAAAAAAGGTTCAATCAATCAGTCAATTTCAACTTCTCGCGGGGAAAAAAAAAGATCTTGCAAAGTTGGAATTGATTGATTGAACTTTTTAGTCCCACCCAGTCTGCCGTTATCACTGCAGCCACGCCTACCCAATGGGCCACACCCACCCGATTGGCCACACTCACCCGGCACCCGACGATGCATAAGTAGGTTTTGGGTTGTAGTTTGGGCACTCGGTCTCTAAAAGGTTTGCCATCACTGTGCTAAGAGATTCATTTTGCAGATATAGCCAATAGGAAAATAAGAGCCATTTTGATCTAGTGCAGTGGTGGCGAACCTATGGCACGCGTGCCAGAGGCGGCACTCAGGCCCCTCTCTGTGGGCATGTGCACCGCCGCTGCCAGCAGCTTGCACAGGTCCATTAGGCCGCTGCCGCCACCCGGAGCAGCAGCTCCACCCAGCATAAAGGAGGCAGTGGTTGGCCACTGTCATGTACTTATGACGGTTGCAGCGTTCCAGGATCACGTGGTTTCCAGCTGGCTTCCGACAAGCAAAGTCAATGGGAGAAGCCAGATTCGTTTAACGACTGCCTGATTCACGGAAGAACTGCAGTGATTCGCTTAACAGCTCCGGCGAAAAGGGCGTAAACTGGGCAAAACTCACTTAACCACTTCCTAGCTAAGCAACGGATATTTTGGGCTGTCATGTATACTATCTCTATACATTACAGACACAAATTCTGTATGTAATGTATACATTTCAAATAAACCTAGGCTGCAGGGATGAAATGAGTATGCTGGAATAATTTAAAAAAAAACTCCTTTAATGCTTTTCTTTATAGGTAAAAATAATAGGAGGGACTCTGCTGTAAAAGAACACCTGTTATTTAATTTTTTCTCTGTTAACTTTTTTTTTAAACAAATTTTATTGGTTTTTTATTTCTTAGAACAAAGTACTCGAGACACACCGTGGTGCTGGGGCAATCAAACATCCAACAATAAAGCCATATATAAATAACTCAAATCAATGCATTAAATATTCCCTCTCTATTTCCCTCAAATAGCATAATATATTTAAAATAATCCATTTCTAAATTAAATTTCTATAAATTCTAAACCTGTTTTTAAGCTTTATAAATTTACAGTTAGCATAGTCAAATTTAACCTTAAATAAACACATTATCACTTCAGGTATCCTTTCCAGATATATTCTAGTTCTGATCTCTTAAATCCTTAATTTTATCACAAATCTTGTTTATTTCTTCTTCCATTACACACTATGTATCCTGATTAAAATAAAATATTAGTCTACCCTATACATATATAATCCATCAATCAATCAATCTCTTTAACCTAGCAAAGTAATATCAAACCTTAAATCATTTCAGGCTGTTAGGCAAAATTCAAATTTTATCCAAGTAATTATCATGCCTAAAAACACCCATATTATCACACAAAAACATCATCTTACTAATTTAACATGTTCAATTAATTATTGAATCAATCCAGATCTAAAAGATTTTCTTCATTCCATTACATAGTAGTTTTCATACAAATAAACCTACCGGTATTATTCTAAAAGTACATTCTTGGTCTATGTAAGATATATATTCTAGTAATCACCCATTTTTCTCTTACTTCCAACTCTAAATCTTAAGTTAACTTTTAACTGGGATTAGAATCTGGAGGGGGGGCTCCTGACATCTTGAATTTCATTGCTGGTGGGAGTCTAGCAGGCCAAAACTTTTCCACCTTTCTTACCTTGTTCCTCTTTCTTGGACAGATTTCAATGTCCCATTTTGTGACCGAGGGAAAGGCGGCACCTTTCCGAGGCAGTATCATCTCTCTCAGAGTCGCAAGGATTACAATGATGGTAAGTCTGCTCCAACGAGGATGTATTTGTTTTTGAATGGTAACGTATGAAAGCAGGGAGTGCTCAAAAAAGGCAGTAGGGTCGATGTGAAAGGTGTAATGGACAATCGTCCTGTAGGTCAGATGGAAAGAAAAGAAAAGAAAGAGGGAGAGGGAGAGAAAGAGAAAGAAAGAAGGAGGGAAGAAGGAAGGGAAGGAGGGAGGGGAGAGAAAAAGAAAGGAAGGAAGGAAGGGAAGGAAAGAAGGGAGAAAGAAAGAAAGAAAGAAAGAAAGAAAGAAAGAAAGAAAGAAAGAAAGAAAGAAAGAAAGAAAGAAAGAAAGAAAGAAGAAAAAACAAGAGGAAAGGAAGGATAGAGAAAAGAAACAAAGAAGGAGAGAAAGAGAAAGAAAGAAAAGAAGGAAGGAAGGAAAGAAAGAAAGAAAGGAAGAAAGGAAGAAAGGAAGGAGGGGAAGGAAGGAAGGGAGAAAGAAAGAAAAAAAAAGACAAGAGGAAAGGAAGGATAGAGAAAAGAAACAAAGAAGGAGAGAAAGAGAAAGAAAGAAGGAAGGAAGGAAGGAAGGAAGGAAGGAAGGAAGGAAGGAAGGAAGGAAGGAAGGGGGGAAAAGAGAAGGAAGGAAGAAAAGAAATTTAGGCCAAAACAATTTTGGTCTCATCATGGTGGCTAACATCACCTTGACTTTTTTTATCATTCCCTGCAGACACTTTGGGAAGAACTTAGTTAATCAGTGTAGGAACATCCTATAACATTACTAATTTCTCAGTGCTTAATGAACAACGTGCTGTCTGGGTTAATTTGTTTAGTAATATCGATTAAGTTCTTACTCTCTATGGCGTTTTTCCAGCCATTGATAGAATAAGTTCCATGTTTGAAAATAATCTGTATCTTCTTTTTCTTTAATTCTCAGTGTAACCATGTTACTAACTTGACAACTGCAGTGATGCACTTAACAACTGTGGCAAGAAAGGTCGTAAAAATGGGACAACTGTCTTGCTTAGCAACTAAAATGTTGAGTCCAGTTGTGGTTCCAGGTTAAGTACTGCCTGTTACTCCATATGAGCTCCAATTAAGGAACTCATAATTGGTTCCATCAATTCAGTGTGTTGGGAAATTGTGACTCCAGAAGTTGTGGATGCTCCAAGAAGAGATTGGACAACCATTTGTCTGAAATGGGTAGTTAGGCTTTCCCTGCCTGAGCAGGAGGTTGGACTAGAGGACCTCCAAGGTCCCTTCCAACTCTGTTATTCTGTTAAGGTAAAGAAGCTGAAGAAGACCACAGCTTCCTGTGTCCATCTTCCTTTAAAGAGTCTTTTCTATAACCAACATAAAATTGGCCCTGTCAAAGGAACAAATTGTATATCTGTTTCTTAGAGTAGCAGTTTCCACATTTAGAGCTGTGTTGGCTGAAAATTATAAAACTGGCCTAACTTATGTGAAGAACAAATTTTGGAATATCAAGTACCGGTATCTAAATATGATAGAGGGATAGAAATAGAGAGCCTGTTTGGTCTAGTCCAGGGGTAGGCAACCTTGGCTTTTTTATGACTTGTGGACTTTAACTCCCAGAATTCCTGAGCCAACATGGCTCAGCTTGGAAACCTCTCCCTTTTTCCTCAGCATGGCTGGCTCAGGAATTCTGGGAGTTCAAGTCCACGAGTCATAAAAGAGCCAAGGTTGCCTACCCCTGGCCTAGTGGTTAAATCACAGGCTAGAAAGGAAGGGACCTTGAGTTCAAGTCTTGCCTTAGCCAGGAAAGACAACTGGGTTTTATCTTGGGCCAGACACTGTTCTGTCAGCCCATCCTACCTCACAGGGTTGTTATCAGGTGGATAAATAGAAGACGGAAATGTTGATAGATGTTCATTGCCTTGAGTTATTCGTAAAAATGATAAAGGTGGGAAACAAACAAACAAGCATAAAAGGCAGAAAGAAGAAAACCAGGATCTGTTTTTTATTATCCCAAAATTCAGGACCTGGAACAGTGATCTCAAGTGATCGGGAAGCAGTATCTTCCACCAACTTCAGTTCATTCCTTGATCCTTGTTGAATATTACAAAAATGTTCTAGTTAGTAGAAAAGAGAGCCTGGAAGGGGAGATACTTCCTTAGAGAGATAGTGGCCTTCACTTCATGGGATACCTTCAGGAGAGATTAAATAAATTTTGGGGTATTATTTTCATCGGGATTCCCACACTGCTTTCATTGGGATCCTTGCTTGTTCTCTTCTACGAATCACGGGATTATTTAATTTAAGGAATTAAGATAGAAGAACCAATCTAGGTGACTGATAAAATTGGGCTGGACAATTTTGCAGAAGCAAAAGACTCCAGTCGAGTGGTTCTCAACCTTTTTAATGCCGCAACCCCCAACCGGTCGTAAGTCGAGGACTAAACCGGTCGTAAGTCGAGGACTAAACCGGTCGTAAGTCAAGGACTTTCCCTGCCCGGGAGCGCCACACATGCGTGGTTCCGCCCCCTGCGCTGGCCGAGGCGTAGCTGGCAAGCGGCAGAGACAGAGCAGGCCGACCACCAGCTGGCCCAGCCCAAGGGAGGTAAGGCACCCGCCGGAAAAGGGGAAAAAAATGGCGGACAGCCTTGCTTGGCGACCCCTGTGAAATGGTCAATCGACCCCAAATGGGGTCGCGACCCATAGGTTGAGAACCACTGCTCCAGTCCGTCTTAAAAAATAAGCTATATTCAGTCCGCGCACACATGGAGGGACACTGCACATCAATGTAAGAAACTTAGGAGAAGCTCAGCTGATGTACAAGTAGTCCTTGACTTACAACAATTCATTTAGTGACCGTTCAAAGTTACAACAGCACTGAAAAAAGTGACTTATCACAGTATCCCCGTGGCCATGTGATCAAAATTCAAATGCTTGGCAACTGGCTCATATTTATGACAGTGGCAGTGACCTGGGTCATATAACCCCTTTTTGTGACCTTCAGACAAGCAAAGTCAATGAGGAAGCCGGATTCACTGAACAACTGTGTTACTAATTTAACAACTGCAGTGATTCACATAACAGCTGAGGCAAGAAAGGTCGTATAACGGGGCAAAATCACTTAACAAATGTCTCACTTAACAACAGAAATCTTGAGCTCCATTGAAGTCATAAGTCGAGGACTACCTGTATACCAGGTAAAGAAGCCCTTGTGTGGTTTCATTTTTTTTTCTGTTCTGTCTTTATTGCTTTCGAAGGCCGGAGAACGTTCCCCAGAAGTTACGCTCCTCCAGAGAACCTGTTTCAGCTTCTGCCTTCCAGCCGAACCAAGAGCTACAACGGAGACAACAAGCTGATCACTTTGCGGTACGAGGAACGAGGGAACAACAAGTGGTGGCACAATTGTGACAAGATCTTTCAAGGCTTTAGCTCTTCTTCTCCCAAGACCAGGAACAGTAAGTGGCTTCACTTCAGTGGGCGTCTGATGGGGATGTGTTTCTGGTTGGGAATCCTCTCCATTGGCCATCTTCAATGCCCTTTTGGAACCCTTGGGCCTTCACTCAGAGAAGGAACATCAAGGTTGGCTGATAATGTAGACGTTGTGAGGAATTGATGGCCTTAGAGCAGGGGTGTCAAACTCAATTTCATTGAGGGCCGCATCAGCATTGCGGTTGCCCTTGGGGGGCAGGGGTGTGTGGCCAGGGTGGGTGCGGCCTACTGGGTGGGTGTGGAGGAGTGGGTGTGGCCTACTGGGTGGGCATGGCCAGCTCTACATCGTTCGCGTCAAGGGTGCCTGTGGGGGCCTGGGCAGAAGTGGGACAGATCTGAGGGTCTCTGGCAGAAGGGGGTGGGACCGGGGCAAGCGCCAAGGCATGGTCCATTTCTTCATTCCTCACAAAGGGTGACACCTCCCCAGCACGCACCCAGGGGGCGAGGCTGACGCAGCAGGGGCTGCTTCCTCGCTGTTTCTAGATGGCCTTGTGGAGCTAAGACTGAATGCGTTTCAGCATAATTATGGCCACCACAAAATTGTACATTGGCTCCCGGCCGGCCTGGGCCAGGGCCAAGGCAGCGGGGGCCGTTCCCTCACTGTTTCCAGGATGGATTCACAGGCCACATGAAACCACTTTGCGGGCCGCATCCGGCCCCCGGCCTTGTGTTTGACATGTCTGCCTTAGAGGATGCTATTTGCATTGGGAAGGAAACACCCTTGAATGGTGAGGAATCCCTCACTCGTTTGCCATTTTCAGAGACAAGGTGAGGATCTCCAGGACAGCCCAAGAGCAGATCTACCCTCCGCTACCAGAACAGGGTTTCTAACACTGACCCAAAAAGCCCTGAGGAAATTCCCAGTTAATATGTCAGTTGGACATCTTCCATTGTTGATCTGGCAAATTTAAAAGAAAAACTGAATGGCTGAGAGTCTGTGGAGATCCCCAGTCATCCAGGTCGTGGTTGTCCCAAAGGTGATTTTTTTCATGAGGCCACTGGACTTTGTTGTTTTTCTTTGAAGACGTTTCACTCCTCCTCCCAGAAGCTTCTTCAGCTCTAACTGGATTCCATTCCCCACCATCCAGTCAGAGCTGAAGAAGCTTCTGGGAGGAGAAGCGAAACGTCTTCAAAGAGAAAAAATAAAGTCCAGTGGCCTCGTGAAAAAAGCACCTTTGAGTGGTTGAAAGCTTCACCATCTCCCTAATGTTCATGCAAGACTTTTCGGGAGTTACCCAGGGCTACCTCAACGTTCCTCCACATTTTTGGACCCGTGTGGAACAAGGGTACCAACGGGTGAGAATATGTATAGCTCAGGGATGAACTGTGGAGTCTTTGGTGCTTCTCCGGGGAACCCACAAATCCTGTAATAGAAAAGAAATCAAGCTGAATAAATTGCAGATTGATCCGGACATCCGATCCATCTTTAAATGCCAGCCCGCATTTTAGAAGCATTTTAGCAACTACACAGGCTAGAAACCAGAAGTACTAAGTGACATTCAGATTTTGACGAAATCACTAAAGATTGTCCTTGACTTAACAACAGTTCGGTTAGTGACCATTCAAACTTACAGCAGCACTGAAAAATGTGACTTATGACTGCTTTTCACAGTGACGACCTTTGCAGCACCCTCCATGGTCCCGTGATCAAAATTCAGGCAGCTGGTTCGTATTTATGACCGTTGCCGTGTCCCTAGGTCAGGTGATCCCCTTTTGCGACCTTCTGACAAGCAAAGTCAATGGGGAAGCCGGATTCACTTAACAACCGGGTGACTAACTTATCAACGGCAGTGATTCACTTAACAACGGTGGCAAGAAAGGTCGTAAAACGGGGCAAAACTCAAATGTCTCACTTAACGACAGAAATTTTGGGCTCGGTTGTGGTCGTATGTAGAGGACTGCCTGTAGATTCCACCTAGGTGGAAAAAAATGGTTTTTCCCAGCGTTGTGAGGGATCCTTGCCTACTTAGAGATGTGGATGTTTCAGGACTAGAGTTCTGAGGAGGTTGTTGACAGGATCTTATTCTGTCTGCCTTCTTTTAGCACTGCAGGCCCCAGTGAACTGGAGGCTTGGGAAGCTCTTGGGCCGAGGAGCGTTTGGAGAAGTCTACCTTTGCTATGATGTGGACATTGGACGGGAGCTGTCCGTGAAGCAGGTGCCGTTTGACCCCGACAGCCAAGAGACCAGCAAGGTGAGTGTTTGGTTAGAAGAGAAGAGAATGTTCTTTCTTTGGCCAGGTGAGATTGGATGTAGACAAGGGGTTTGTCTCCTGGTGCAGAAGGTCTCAGTGTACATGCAAACCAACGGGTGATACGATTCCTAAAATACAATCATCACAAATCATAAGATGCAACACAGTGATAGATTAAGACCATCTGTTTCTCTTTCTCTCTCTCCTTTCCTGTCTGTCTGTCTTTCTTCCTCCCTCCCTACCTACCTCTCTCTCTCTCTCTTTCTCTCTCCTCTGTCTACCTATTGATCGATCATCTACAGGTATCTCTATTTATTTCTAAACTTATCTATCTATTTCTGCCTCTTTCTCTATCTCTCCATCTACCTATCTATCTATCTCTATCTCTCCCTATCTCTCTCTCTTTCTGCCTGCCTGCCTACCTCCTATCTATCTGTCTGTCTGTCTTTCTGTCTGCCTGCATGCCTGCCTGTCTGTCTGTCTCTCTCTACCTACCTACTTACCTACTTCTATATCTATCTGTCTCTCTCTCTCTCAACTACCTACTTATCTATCTATCTATCTGTCTGTCTACTTAACTATCTCTATCTCTATCATCTATCTACCTATCTCGCTTTGTCTCTCTCTCTCTCTACCTACCTACCTACCTACATCTCTCTCTCTATATATATATATATGTCTGTCTATCTATCTATCTATCTATCTATCTATCTATCTATCTATCTATCTATCTATCTATCTATCTATCTATCTATCTATCTCTGTCTCTCTGTCTCTACCTACCTACTTACCTACCTCTATATCTGTCTCTCTCTCTCTACCTACCTACCTACTTACCTATCTGTCTGTCTATCTACTTAACTATCTCTCTATCTCTATCCTATCTGCCTATCTCTCTCTGTCTCTCTCTACCTACCTACTTATCTACCTCTATGTCTGTGTCTGTCTGTCTGTCTGTCTATCTATCTATCTATCTATCTATCTATCTATCTATCTATCTATCTATCTATCTATCTATCTATCTATCTATCTATCTATCTATCGTTCTATCGTTCTATCGTTCTATCGTTCTATCGTTCTATCTATCGTTCTATCTATCGTTCTATCTCTCAGATGTTATTACCCAAAAGGATGCCAGCAATTCAATATCAAGCAATGCAGTGGTGTCATTGTGCATCACAATAACCACAAATGGCTTAATGGGCCATTTTATGCGGAGGGAGGAACAGATCCCTCTCACCCACCCAGGCCAGTAAATTCAGGTCTCCTCCTTCTCAGCCTAGATGGGCTCTCTGCTGGTTTAGAAAACCCCCACCGTTCTAGTTATAATCTTGGCAGTTCCACTGGATTAAGGAAAGCTGTTACACAGCTCTTCCGTTTCAATTCCTGTCGTTTTTTTGGATTCAGACAGGAAATGTTACTGGCCAAATATTGGTTAGAAGCGGAGTCACTTTCCTGGAAAAGCCCTCAGTTCTGCGTGGTGCTCACTTAAAGCTGTAGTAACATCTTGTTTGGGACATTGGCTTGCTTGAATTGCAAAGGAAGAAACAGTTAAGCAAGGTAGTTGCAAAGTAAGTCTTGCCCCATTTTACAACCATCCTTGCCACAGTTGTTAAGTGAATCATTGCAGTTATTAAAGTTAGTAACACAGCTGTTAAGTGAATTTTTAGAGGATGAATTTGGCTCCCTGATTGATTTTGCTTGTCAGAAAGTCGCAAAAGGGGATCATGTGACCCCAGGACACTGCAACGGTCATAAGTACGAGTCAGTTGCCAGGTGTCTGAATTTTGATCACGTAACCATGAGGGGGTGCTGCAAAAGTCACTTATTTCAATGCCGTTGTAACTTTGAACTGTCCCTAGATGAATGATTGTACTTGCAAAAAACGCCATCCTTTTAAATATGCCTTTAAATTTTAATTTCTGGGTTTTATTACCCTGAAAAGAAGATGAAAGAATATATGTGCTACGTTTATATATTTTTTGTTATATTTATTGTGAGGAAATAGAAAATAGATAGAAACCCATGGGAGTCCATATCATTTATAAGCAATGACCATACAAAGTAACTCGGTGGCTTAAGGCACAGACACAGGAGTGAATTAATGTTGAGGGAATTGTTTGACCATTTGTGGTAAGTAATTAATTTAGTAAATAAATAGTTGGAAATGTTCAGCTGAGTCATCTTGAACTTGCCAATTCTTTTCTATTTTTCACGGGAATTAAAAAAAAAAGGAATTTGGAAGTCTGCGTTGGTTCCCTGTTGAAATTCATCAAGTTGTGAAGGGATCTCTCTCTCTCTCTCTCTCTCTCTCTCTCTCTCTCTCTCTCTCTCTCTCTCTCTCTC
>NW_015386458.1:1382513-1480926 GCF_001527695.2 Protobothrops mucrosquamatus
CTCTCTCTCTCTCTCTCTCTCTCTCTCTCTCTCTCTCTCTCTCTCTCTCTCTCTCTCTCTCTCTCTCTCTCTCTCTCTCCAAGTGTCTGAATTTTGATCACGTGACCATGAAGATGCTGCAAAAGTCACTTATTTCAATGCCGCTGTAACTTTGAACTGTCACTTAAAAGATGAATGATTGTACTTGCAAAAAACACCACCCTTTTAAATATGTCAGTGCCTTTGCTCTTAGGCTATGCAATAATGCTGGCTTTGGAAACAAGGTAGCTCTCAATACAGCTACTCCTTGATTTACAATCATTTGCTTAGTGAACATTCAAAGTTACAACGGCACTAAAAAAAGAGTTACACATGACTGCTTTTCACACATAAAAACCGTTGCAGCCTCCCTGTGGTCCTATGAACAAAATTCGGGCTCTTGGCAACTGGTGTGTATTGACCGTGGTTGCCGTGTCCCAGGGTCACGTGGTCCCCATTTGTAACCGTCCCATTCATCTTCCGGCAAACAAAGTGATATTGGGGACCACTGGATTTACTTAATAGACTGCAGGATCCAAATCTGGGTCACTCACTGGGACTGACCCAGATTGGATCCTGCAATATTATCCTGGGAGGCCACCTTGGCTCTTTTGTGACTGGTGGACTTCAACTCCCAGAATTCCTGAGCCAGCCATGCTGAGGAGAAATGGAGAGGTTTCCAAGCAGAGCCATGCTGGCTCAGGAATTCTGGGAGTTGAAGTCCATGAGTCATAAAAGAGCCAAGGTGGCCTACCCCTGTCCTGGGACATATTCTGTATATTTGTCTTCATTCACTTAATGACTACATGATTCCCTTAATAACTGCAGCGATTCATTTAACAACTGTGGCCAAATGATCGTAAAATGGGGCAGAACTCGCTTAGCAACTGCCTTGCTTAGCAACAAAACTGTTGTGTTTAGTTACGGTTGTAAGTCGAGGTCTATTGTACTCTATGCCGGGGATAAACACTAAGACACTTGGTCCGTGTCTCCATGCACTTTAATTTTCACAAAAGGTTTTTAAAAAGGAAGATTACAAACTAATATAAAGTAAGGAAAAGAAATGAAAGAGAAAGCTGATCAGGCAAGAAAGAGGGAAAAAATAAAATAAAAATAGAAAAGGAAGAAAAAAAATACGAAGTAGTAGCTTCTGATTTTCTTTGTTGCAGTTATAACCACAATTATGAAGTTGCCTCTTTATGGTTGCAGTATAACTCTTCTTTCTATAATCCATCAGCAAAACCATAAATCATAAGTTCATTGTTCTTTTTCGATTTAGTCCATAAAGGGGCTCCCGTCAACAATAAATATTTTATATTTGTATTATAAATATATTTATATTATATATTATATTTTCTCTAATCAAAGAAGTCAATTTTAACTATCTCCCATCACCTTTAACAGGGTTCCACCACTGTGGATGCATGAAGTCCTCAACTTACAACAGTTCATTTAGTGACCATTCAAAGTTACATAACGGCACTGAAAAAAGTGACCTAGGACCATTTCTCACACTTATGACCATTGCAGCCTCCCCTAAGGTCACGTGATCAACATCCAGATTTTTGGCAACTGACTCATATTTATGACAGTTGCGGTATCCCAGGGTCATGTGATCACTTTTTGTGACCTTTTGACAAAGTCAGTGGGGAAGCCAAATTCACTTAACAACTGTGTTACTAAATTAACAATTGCAATGGTTCACTTAACAACTGTGGCAAGAAAGGTTGTAAAATGAGGCAAAACTCATTTAACACCAGCCACCATTGAAAACAGAAAGATGTTGGCTTCACTTAGGTGCAAAGTGGTTGAGTTCACACTTCTGGGTGGCCGTTTTGCACCCGTGGGACAAAATGATTGCACATGTCTGTCCTTCTCTTAAGCAGCCCAGAAAAAAGCAAAAAAAAAAAATCCATATCAGTTCACTCATTGTTTATTCCTTGCAAGGTCGGGACTTGGGAACACCAAAGAAGTTAAATTTTATTGCTAGATCCATCCGTTCACTGTATCTGATTTTGCTGTATCTACCAATCTGCTTTTCATTCAGTAATCAATTTGGATTTATTTCAGGAAGTGAATGCCTTGGAATGTGAGATCCAATTGCTTAAAACCCTCCGTCACGAGAGAATAGTACAATATTACGGCTGTCTGCGCGATCCGGAGGAGAGAAAACTATCCATCTTCGTGGAATATATGCCTGGGGTAAGCTATCCTGCATAGGCCATTTTATTTATTGATTTATTAAGTGTATTTATATCCTGTTGTGATCCAAGAGATTCTTGGTGGCTTTCATAGAATGAAAAGAATAAATGGAAAATATTCATGGTATAATTTTAAAACCCCACAATCATCCATAGGAACTATATGCAACATTAAAAAAAACCCCACTGCATTATCATAAAAGTTAAAGTTAGAAATAAAATGGCAACTGTCCCATCACCCCATCTCTCTGAAATAATTAAATTTTCAGGAGTTTTCAAAAATAAATTAACAACAAGGAGAACCATTGTGGATTTCACTCCCAGAATTCGCCAGCCAGCATGCTGCTGGGGAATTCTGGGAGTTGAAATTAATACACCTTAATGTTTCTGAGGTTGAGAAACACTGTTGTAGGGGAACAATAGAGTTAGTCCTCGATTTATGACCACGGGACAAGAATTTCCATGGCTAAACAAGACCATTTTTAAGTGAATCACTGCATATTTTATGGACGGTTTGCAATGGCTGTTAACCAAATGACTGCAGTTATTTTATTAACTGAATCACACATTTTTAAACGAACCCTGCTTCCCTCATTGTCAGAAGCCGGCTAGGAAGTCACAAATGGCAATGATTGTGACCCCGGGACACAATCATAAATACATGCCAGTTGCTAAGTGCCCAAATTTTGACCACATCACCGTGAGGATGCTGTGGCAGTTGTAGGTCACTTTTTAAAGTGCCGTTTGAACAGTCGCTAAACTAATGGTGAGTTATAAGTTTAGGACCACTTGTGTACGACTAAGTGCAGATTCCAGCAAGCTACTTTAAACTGACATTCCCTTGGCCCAATTCGCACAATTCGCACCAACTCAGCCTAAACCTGGGAATAGGAAGAGCTGAAGCGTCCTCTTGGAGAAGGCTGGTCACCACAAAAGAATGAAAAAAGGAAAAAGAAAACAAAGGGCTTTTTCCAACCAGGAAGCACAAGGGCCTGAGAGCAAAGATTTCCGAATAACACAGATGCTGATATTTGTTTTTCTTTGTTCCCCCCTCCCCCAAAATGTGAGCGCTTTGGCCAGTCCTAGTTTTGTTTGGAAGCAACGTGTGGCATTGTGCAACCCTGGCGAAGTTGGTTCTCATCCGACGCAGGCCGCAATCCCGTTCAGCCTTCATTGGGATGAGGGAAATTGTGTAGCCCACGTAGGCTACACAAAATCCCACCATTTTTTAAGCTGAGCAGAGCAGTTGAGCATCGATTACAGATAGTCCTCTACTTGTGACCACAACTGAGCCCAAAATTTCTGTTGTTAAGCGAGACGGTTAAGTGAGTTTTACCCCATTTTACGCCCTTCCTTGCCACAGATGTTAAATGGATCATTGTAGTTGTTCAGTTAGAAACACAGTTGTTAAGTGAATCTGGCTTTCCCCGTGACTTTGCTTGTCAGAAGGTCGCAAAAGCGGATCACACACAATCGATCCCAGGACGCTGTGACTGTCACAAAGGTGAACCAGTGGCCAAATATCCAAGTTTTGATCACCTGACCATAGGAATGCTGCAAGAGTCATATGAGTGAAAAAGTCACTTTTTTTCAGTGCCATTGTTAACGGTCACTAAATGAATGGTTGTAAGTTGAGGACTATTTGTGTTTATGAGGGAAACACTAAAAATAATCACCTTGGTGCCGTTTGGCTCTTCTGTGAACAGCTTGCAAACAGTCTGCCTCAAGGAATGGATAAGGAATCATTTTCTCTCTTTTTCCCACTGTGGCCAACACAACTTCTGCTCTGACAGCTAATACGGTTAGTCCTCAACTTACGTCGCTTAGTGATCATTCAGTGTTACAACAGACCTCCCTGTGGTTACTTATAAACTGCATCAAAAGTTCAGAAGATTTTCCCTCAAAGTTACATGACTGCATTGTTGAAAAGTCTGTCTGCATTTCTGGTCATTTTCAATGTTCTGTAGTCATGTGGCTGCATTTCACAACGTTTTTGCCAACAACTGGCATTTACTTCGGTTTTCAGTCCGTAACAAACTTTTGGTTCACTTAATAACCATGGTGTTCACTTAGCAACCGTGTTGATCCCCTTAACAACTATCACGAAAGAGATGATAAAATCGGGTTTATCACATGGATGACTTGATTTATGAGTCAGGAGTTGTGGCAGTGATGAGCAGGCTCCGTTATAATGAGCTGTCATGGAGCCTCCCTATCATGGTCATAACTAGAAAACTACCTGCAATTTCCTTCTTTACTGTCAGCACTTAGTGGAGGTGTGCCTGACTCAAATACAGCAACAGCAAGAGGACCTAGACCAGTGGTGGCGAACCTATGGCACGCATGCCACAGGCGGCACTCGGAGCCCTCTCTGTGGGCATGTGCGCCGTCGCCCCAGCCCCACCTCCTCCCGCGGCCCCCTCACCAGCAGCCCCCCCCGAAGAGAGTTGCCCCCGAGTGCGGCCCACATGGAACAGCACAGCCAAGGACATGGCAGCCAGGCATGGGGACAAGACTCCGCCCTCGCGCCCCATCGTGTACAGTTGATGCTGCAGGGTACGGGCAGAGGGCATGGCCGCCATGGCGCTGCTGGGCTGGCTGGGTGATCTGCGGCGGGCCATGGAGGCAGTGAATGGCCCTGTGGGTGGGCCAGGCGGGGTGGAACGGGCAGGACGGGGGCGGAGCGGGTGGCGGGACAGGGTGGGGCCGGTTTTGGGGCACTCGGTCTCTAAAAGGTTCGCCATCACTGACCTAGACTTATATACCACTTCACAGTGCTTTACAGCCCTCTCTAAGCGGTTTACAGAGTCAGCATGTTGCCCCCCAAAATCTGGGTCGTCATTTAGATTCATTCAGATTGGTAGGTAGGTAGGTAGGTAGCTAGCAAGCAATAGCACTTAGACATATACCACTTCACAGTGCTTCACAGCCCTCTCTAAGCAGTTTACAGTCAGCATATTAGATTTGTTCAGATAGATAGATGATAGATGGATGGATGGATGGATGGATGGATGGATGATAGATAGGTAGACATATACCGCTTCACAGTGCTTTACAGCCCTCTCTAAGCGGTTTACAGAGTCAGCCTATTTGCCCCCAACAGTCTGGGTCCTCGTTTTACCAACCTCGGAAGGATGGAAGGCTGAGTCAACCTTGAGCTGGTCAGGATCAAATTACTGGCAGTGGGCAGAGTCAGCCTGCAAGACTGCATTCTAACCACTGTGCCAGCACGGCTCTTAATGATTATTTTTGCCTTTTAAACTATGGCTAGCGCCCCAGCAGCTGACAAAACTTTTCAGAAGGTATAGAGTTTTAGGAAGCCAAGAAACTAATCAAATATTGATCTCTTGTGTGTTTTTTAGGGTTCTATCAAAGACCAGCTAAAAGCCTATGGGGCCTTGACAGAGAATGTGACTCGTAAATACACAAGGCAGATCCTTCAAGGAGTTTCCTACCTCCATAGCAACATGATTGTACACAGAGACATTAAAGGTAGGCTCAACATGCCATCTCAGGGGGCGTAGGTCATCCCAAGATGCTTCAAGGACCAAACAGAAAGAGAAAATTCTCCAACTTGATGGAGCCCGGAATGAAAATTAAGGCTGTGATGAAATCCACAGTGCAATTTCACAAAGATTACATCCCCCACCATGAAAACGACTTTTATTTTCCTAATTTATTTGCAGGATGTTAAGAGTTTTTCTAAAACGTGCTTCTTGCTAGTAATCTGAGCTGATCGTATCACGGGAAGTGAAAAGGGTTCACTATGATACGGCGTTGTATTATTCTGAATCATCCTTTGTGGTCCACTTTCCCAGTCTGGGGAATAAACAAGAAAAACAGAAAATATTTTTTAGTGCCATGTTTTTCAACCTCAGCAACTTTAAGATGGCGGATTTTCCCACACTGGCTGAGGAATTCTGGGAGTTGAAGTCCACGGATTTTAAAATGGTTGAATAATGTTAAAACATTATTTAACATCTTTCTTTGGCATTTAAGGGAAATTATATACATCTTTGACCCATCTTGTCAGTAAATTAGGGCAAGTCCATCTCAATCTAGATAGTCCTCAACTTACGACCACAATCGAGCCCAATATTTATGTTGCTAAGCAAGAAATTTGTTAAGTGAGTTTTGCCCCATTTTACAACTTTTCTTGCCACATTTGTTAAGTGAATACTGCAATTGTTAAATTAGTAACACTGTTGTTAAGTGAATCTGGCTTCCCCATTGACTTTTCCTGTCAGAAGGTCGCAAAAGGGGATCACATGTCTCTGGGACACTGCAACCGTCATAAACGTGAGTCAGATGTCAAGCATCCAAATATAAATCACGTGACCATGAGGATGCTGCAACGGTTGTAAGTGTTAAAAATGGTCATAAGTCACTTTTTTCAGTGCCGTTGTAACTCCGAATGGTCACTAAGCTAACGGTTGTAAGACAAGGACTATCTGTATCTATCCATCAGAATCTCTTTCAAATCAGCCCCTCCTTAAAACATATTTAAAGCAAATTTTCTTTTATCTCTTTTTATCAAATTGAATTAGAACAAGGAAGGAAAAATGCCGCCCCAGATTAATGTAAGAACTTTTCTAACCAAAAAACAGGAGTTTTATGCCAGAAAGGATATGCTAATTTTTGAGACAAGGGAATAGAATTTCATTTTTAATGTAGGCCAGTGTGCCCACAGTAAAAAAATGTCAATAAAGGTTATCTTATCTAATTAAAACATGGCTTACAAATAAGGGATTGCTGCAACATTGATATAAAGGAAATGAATGAGCTAGGCCAGGGGTAGGCCACCTTGGCTCTTTTATGACTCGTGGACTTCAACTCCCAGAATTCCTGAGCCAGCATGGCTCAGCTTGGAAACCTCTCCCTTTCCCCTCAGCATGGCTGGCTCAGGAATTCTGGGAGTTGAAGTCCACGAGTCATAAAAGAGCCAAGGTTGTCCACCCCTGGGCTAGCTCATTGGTGAACAATTATGGCAACTTTACAACCTGTGGACTTCAATTCCCAGAATTCCTGAGCCAGCATGGGGGAACTATGGTCCCTTCATGACTCGTGGACTTCAACTCCCAGAATTCCTGAGCCAGCATGGCTCAGCTTGGAAACCTCTCCCTTTCCCCTCAGCATGGCTGGCTGAGGAATTCTGGGAGTTGAAGTCCACGAGTCATAAAAGAGCCAAGGTGGCCTACCCCTGAGCTAGGCACAAACCATATTATTTAGCATTATGCATTTTTAAAATATGGACACATAAGCATATTATTTTATTAATAATACAGATTTTTTTAGTACATTAGTACAGGCACATAAAGATTCTTGTGTAATATGACGAAGGTTGTAATTGTTGAAGAACAGGAGTTTTTCACATAATTGGGGACCAACCACCCCCCCCCCCCCAAATTGAAGCTGCTAGAGAAAATATGTGAGATTTGTTTTGGATGCTGATCGAGTTTAGTTTCCAAAGGGTTGCGTGTTCATGGCCCTGAATATGCAACAAATACGTTGCCTTGTCATTATTTCAATCTTCATTGTATGCAATCAAACACTGACCACTAGACACTTAACTAAGGGAGATGGAATTCAAGATATATAGCAATATCTTGGCAACTTGCTGCTGACTCTCTGTTGTCTCCTCCTCCTCCTCCTCCATCTTCTCCTCCTCCATCTTCTTCCTCTTCTGTCTTTCCCTTCTCCTCTTTGTCTATTTTATCCTCCTTCTCCTTCATCTTTCTTCCCCTTCTTTGTCTATCTTCTCTTCGTTGCCTTAATGATGATGATGATGATGATGATGATGATGATGATGATGATGATGATGAAGAAGAAGAAGAAGAAGAAGTTGGAAAGGACCTTGGAGGTCATCTAGTCCAACCCTCTGCTCAGGCAGGAAACCCTATACCATTTCAGACAAATGGCTGTCCAGTCTCTTCTTAAAAACTTCCAGTGTTGGCGCATTCACCGCTTCTGGAGGCGGGTTGTTCCACTGGTTAATTGTTCTAACTGTCAGGAAGTTTCTCCTTAGTTCTAGGTTGCTTCTCTCCTTGATTAGTTTCCATCCGTTGCTTCTTGTCCTGCCTTCAGGCGCTTTGGAGAATAGCTTGACTCCCTCTTCTTTGTGGCAGCCCCTGAGATACTGGAACACTGCTATCATGTCCCCCACTCGTCCTTCTCTTCATTAAACGAGACATACCCAATTCCAGCAACCGTTCCTTGTATGTTTTAGCCTCCAGTCCCCTGATCATTTTTGTTCCTCCTTCTTCTTCCCTCCTCCCTTTCCCAACTTAGGTGCCAACATTTTGAGAGATTCTGTTGGGAACGTGAAACTAGGAGACTTTGGGGCCAGCAAACGCATTCAGACCATCTGCATGTCTGGAACGGGGATGAAATCTGTCACGGGAACCCCCTACTGGATGAGCCCAGAGGTGATCAGTGGAGAAGGCTACGGAAGGAAGGCTGACGTGTGGTAAGGTCCATTTTCCCAGTCCTGCTTTCTTTACAGGCTTGACACGATAGGAAACCAAGGAGGAGGGTGTGGAGTCCTCTTTGGCTTCCACAAGTGTTGCAGAAATAAACCCATTTTCCCCCCTCCATGGTCTTCTTCCTCAGGAGTTTGGGCTGCACTGTGGTAGAAATGCTGACTGAGAAACCACCGTGGGCAGAATATGAAGCCATGGCTGCCATCTTCAAGATTGCCACCCAGCCAACCAAGCCTCAGCTTCCCGACGGGGTTTCGGAGTACTGCCGCAACTTTCTCAAGCTGATCTTTGTAGAAGAAAAGCGGAGGCCCACCGCAGAAGACCTTTTGAGGCATCCGTTTGTGAACTTCAGCCTCTAGCGGGCTTTCCTGCTGGAAGAGAAAGAGAAACCAAAGACTTCACACCCAAAGAAAAGGTGTGAACGACAACGGAGACCTGTGTGATTCTCCATTCAGCCTCCCTTGGGTTGCTTCTGCCTGGGCTGTGTTGTTTTCTGTCAGGCCTCATTGGCTGTGTCTTGTGGTGCCTTTAAGCTGAACCTCCATCTTTGGTCGTCTGGATGATCAGTGAAAAAGGAGGTTTTGGCAAACAGTTGATGCCGTTAATAGAGCTCCGCGTGCCTTGTGAATATTGACAGATTCTCTGCTTAGGTAACTTTCTGAATGAGAATTGAATGGATTGGATCCGCCGCTAAGGAACAAGATGAAGGAATCTGGTAGATTCTTGACTTAGAACACTTGAGTAAAATTGATGAAATCCCAATATGGGATTTCATATTGGGATTTCAGCTTGGTTGTTGTCTGCCAAAGGAGAGCTCAGAGGGATCCCATTTCCAGGATCCTTTGAAAAAAGCTCTTTGGTTCATAGAATCACTTACAAAATAATCAGCTTGAATAAAAACGCTAGAGAAATTTAGGCGCATAGGGGGCTTCTCCACAAACCTTTGGCTCTAAAAAGGAAGGGGAAAAAAAGTTATATCCCAATCGCGTGTTAAATATTTTGTTGGAACCACAGACGGCAGTTGTCTGCTGTTGCTAAATCTCATGACTTATGTTTAGTTTTCTTCTAAAATCACAAGGTTGTTAAAGAGGGCAGACCCCCCCCCGCTCCTTGCTTCGCCCACCATCATTGCAAATTAAATAAATCAAATATCCCCAGGCTTGTGGTCTGAGGGGTTTCACAAAACTCTCCCACCTACCAAAAACAGCATTCTGCGATTGTTTATGCATAAGATATCAGCATTAACTTTATTAATGGGTTGGGTGAAGAGATGGATTCTGTGACTGAGTGAAAAGTTGCTCTTTCCCACAAAATAATTTGTGATCAACTTATTTATTTATTTATTTTTAAACAAAGTAGATACTTAACTTTTTTTAAAAAAAACCAAAAAACTACCACAACAAAATTTTCCAGGGAGGAATAGTTTTTCCTGCTGGATTAGCTGAAATGCATCAGGTGAAAGAAATGCCCATTTATTTCAGCTTGATGAATGAGAGAACCGTTCAATCTAATACAGGGGTCTTCAAACTTGGCCCTTTTATGTCTTGTGGACTTCAACTCCCAGAATTCCTCAGCCAGCATGCCTGGCTGTGGAATTCTGGGAGTTGAAGTCCGCAAGCAGGAGTCTTCAAACTTGACCCTTTTATGACTTGTGGACTTCAACTCCCAGAATTCCTCAGCCAGCATGCCTGGCTGAGGAATTCTGGGAGTTGAAGTCCGCAAGCAGGGATCTTCAAACTTGGCCCTTGCCTGGCTGAGGAATTCTGGGAGTTGAAGTCCACAAGTCATAAAAGGGCCAAGTTTGAAGATCCCTGGTTCAATCTAATATGACAACTGCCTCAGAAGTTAAGATTACCAAATCTCTGCCCAAATCCCATTCAGATCAGCACTGCCTGTCCTCGGTGCAGTGACCCAAGCATACAAATACTGTAAAACAGTGAAAAGGACAGAATAAACAAGATTAAAACCTTGAAAGAGACAATTTTCCATATGGACAAGTGAGCTTTCAAGGCCAAAAGAGATCAGATATATCAAGGAAAATAGGTCTGGATTGTTGCTAAAAGAAAGCAAATTACGACTTACAACCATACTTGAGACTGGGATTCCCAATGTATGTCCGTGCAGTCATAAAACAAGTCATTACATGACTGGGTCATTTTTACCATGGGCGCTGAACAAATCCATCTGTCCCCACTGATTTTTTTTTCCTTTTTTTCAGAAAGCAGCTGGATAGATCGCAAATCTCAGTCAGGTCAGCCGTCAAAATTATCTCATTTGCCAAACACACTCGAATAGTGATCATGAAACGCAGGAGTAATAAATGGGGGAAAAGATCATAAATCACTTTTTTCTGAGGTTATTATAACTTTGGTTAAATGAACGGTCATAAGTCAAGGACTTTTATATACAAAGCTACCAACCCACCAGAGCCCAACTTATTCTCTGCCATTTTTTCTTGATTCGTGTTGCAAATTGCTGGTTTAAATATTTCCCAGAAAATTAAAAATTCCTGTGGTGGTATAATTAATTATATTTCCTCTGCCACTGATCCAATTTCTGAGCTAAATCCTGTGAGATTGAAGTCCTTGTGTACTTTAAGCAAATGTGTATGTCTAACAAATATTTCACTTAATTCTGGGCTGATGAGAAATCACCCTCAGAAAGCAAGATTTTTTTTGTCTTGTTTTGCTTCGTTTGATTCTTCACTCCCTTGTGCCTTCAGCACAAGATCCTTAAAATAAGGGGAAAAACATATTTCGTGGGCTATTTTTACAGTGATTAAAAACTAAAACAAGCAAAGATTGCGTGATGAATTTATGCTTTTTGGAGTAATTATATAGTACAGATTGTCTTTGACTTAACAACCATTCATTTAGTGACTGCTCAGAGTTACAATGGCACATAAAATGATTTATGATGGTTTTTCACACAACTGTTGCAGCGTCCTATGATCCTGTGGTAAAATTCAGACACTTGGCCACTGACTTGTGTTTATGACGGTTGCAATGCCCTGGGGTCATGTGACCAGTTTTTGCAGCCTTCTGACAAGCAAAATCAATGGGGAAACCAGATTCACTTAATAGCCATGTTACTAACTTATCAATTGCAGTGATTCCCTTAACATAGCAACAGAAACTTTGGGTTCGATTGTGGTCGAGGACTGCCTAAACATCTGATGATAATACAATCTGGCTAAAGGCATAATCTACATTTTGCTCGTTTTATGGATTTAAACTGAGCAGCTAAAAAAACACCAGTTACTATAATAAAAGCAGAAAAACCGTGAGGAACAACCTATATTTTATTGATCTTAGACACACTTGAGCAGAGGTTCCCAACCTTTTGGGCACCAGGGATCACTTCCGTGGAGAGAGGTTTTTCCACGGACCGGGGAGTGTGTGGTTTTGTGTGCTGCCTGCATCCCACGGATGGGGCTTTGCTTGTTTGTGCGGACCGGTTGCTGGCATGCCATGGCCCGGTACCGGCCCACAGGCCAGGGGTTGGGGACTCCTGTACTTGAGTATTGTATATTTTTACCATTTTAATGCACATTCATTCTTGCCTGTAATAAGACAGGTAGTCCTTGAGCTACAACAGTAATTGAGCCCTGAAGTTTGATTTTAAGTCATGATGGTCATAAAATAAGTTACCAAGTGACCGGACCCAATTTTGTGATCTTTTTTGCAGCGGTTGTTAAGCAAACACCATGGTCATAAAGTAAATGCCACTGTCATTAAGCGAATACCATGGTTGTTAAGTTAACCTATTGTTCACTCTGGTGCAGTTTTTACCGGAAACTGCTAGTAAAACACTAGTATCTGGTAAAAAGTATCGTAAATCGTGGTCATAGGACAGTGGGGTATTTCAAAAAAACACTTAAGGGTGGGCTGGTTGCCAAGGACCCAAAATACAGTCATGTGACTGTGAGGGAGGAGTGACATTAGAACTTAAAATATGTGTTGTTAGTAGTTTTTTTGGATTCCGTCATAGCTTCAATCAAATTCGTAAAACAGTCATAAGGCGAGGACTACAGGTAGTCCTCGACTTAATAGTTCATTTAGTGACCGTTCAAAGTTACAATGGCATTGAAAAAAGTGACTTATGACCATTTTTTACGCTTAACAACCGTTGCAGCCTCCCAGTGGTCATATGATCAAAATTTGGATATTTGGCAACTGGCTCATATTTACAACGGTCGCAGCGTCCCGGAGGGGGTCACATGATCCCCTTTTGCGACCTTCTGACAAGCAAAGTCAATGGAGAAGCCAGATTCACTTAACAATGGTGATACTAATTTAACAACTGCAGTGATTTACTTAACAACTGTGTAAAATGGGGGCAAAACTCCCTTCACAAATGTCTTACTTAACAGCAGAAATGTTGGGCTCAATTGTGGTTGTAAGTCAAGGACTGGCTGTACCTGTATTAATCCCAACCCTTGCCTTCTGGATTGAATTCCATATCTATTAATGCTGTAAGATAGAAATGTTAGTAAACTGAAGCTTTCAATGAGCAGAACTATGGAGCATAATGGAGTTTTAGAAAGCAAGTTTGCAAATTTGTTTTATGATGTTGACTTTAGTCCTTGTTTGTGGGTTCAGTGAGATGTGCCAACCATCTTACCTCTTGGCTACAGCCTCTTAATTCTTGTCTTGGTTCTTGTGAGCCAAGCTCACAAACTGCTGGACTTTCTGGTGCTATGAATTCCAATCCTGTTAATTTTTTTTAACAACATCGTTTATCCAAAGATGATAAGGAGGAGCCCTCAATGTCCCCAACAACGTCTAGTTTGCATTTTGGTCAGAGATTATAGGCATTCCAGAAATACGTGTAAAGAATATTTGAAGGTATAAATTGTAACTTGTTCATCTCACTTTCTAAGTTTTTCTCCTGTACTTCTCCCTGAGTTGAACTGGATTTCCTGACTTGTGGTTTTCAGTGTTTCTTTTGTGACAGTTATGCACAGCTTTTGCCGTCGATATATTATTGTGTCCTTGTGTTCTTTCTCCATCTATGTTGATATGTAAATAGACGTGAATTATTCCTCAGGTGCCTTGATTTCATTTTTGCTGATTTCTCTGGCTGTGATTTATATGCACAAAAGAGAATAAAACAGACCAAAAACATGAGCAAAGAGAATGAATACATTGACTTTATATCCGTGGAAATCAAATGGGGCCTAGCTAACTGAAATCTGTTGCGTTCAGTGGGCCTATTGCAAATACAGTGGAAAGGGTTCATGCTAATGTCTGTATTTTGTACAATTTGTTAAGAAAAAGAAAAAAGAAAATGCATAGCCCATCAAGAAAGAAGTACCAGAAATTCTGCTTTTGCAATAATGGCGAATATCTATAGCTCCCTAAACTCCACTGAAGATGTTATCTAGCCTCGTAACCAAACGTTTGGAAACCAGCCCACTAGTTCGGAGAACAAACCTTCACCCTTACCTCTGTTTGTTTTTTTTTTAAAAAAAATGCAAGTTCATTAATATCTTTACGCACAGGGATTTTATTTTTCCCCTACCTAGGAAAATAGAGTTAAGATTGCACATTGTCTGAGGCAGAGGACTTCAACCTTGGCTCTTTTATGACTTGTGGACTTCAACTCCCAGAATACCTCAGCCAGGCACGCTGGCTGAGGAATTCTGGGAGTTGAAGTCCACAAGTCATAAGAGGGCCAAGTTTGAAGACCCCTGATCTAAGGCAAGGGTCCCCAAGCTTTCTGGGTTAGTGGCCCGGGGCAGTGTGTGTGTGGAGGGACCTTTACATGGGCACCCACGTGAACAGGGCCGCATGTGCGCATAAACGGGCCATGACTGCGTGTGTGAAACAAGCAGGGCCACGAGCGCCCGTACAACACAACGCTTGGGCAACACTAGTGCCCATGCGATGCTAGCACAAGTGGAGGGAGTGTGCACTCGCAGTGATGGTGATGCTTCCCCGATGCTAGTGTGACTGAATGGAGTGTGCGCTCATGGCAATTATAGCGCCTGCACGAGTGGGGGAGTGCGCTCGCGGCATCAATAGTGGCCACACGATGCTCACAGCATCACTAGCACCAGCATGACAACGCAACACTAACACAGGTTAGGTGCGCTTGTGGCGTAGTGCCCACACAACACGTGATGCTAGCGTGAGTGGGGGAATGTGAGCACACACATGTGCGTGCTCTTGGCAGCCACTCATGCAGTCCAGTGGTAAACAGTTCACAGCCCGGTAGTGGGCCGCAGCCCACAGGTTAGAGACCCCTGGTCTAAAGAACAGAAGATGATCTCAGGACCTACCACTATATGGACTTACTGTCTTTTAATTTAAATTGGCCTGAACCTAGATTAGCCATTCGATATTTCAAAAAAGTTAAGAGTTCTTTGCTGTTCACTGACCACTAATTCACAGGGTACCTTAAATAGACGTCCCATCAACTGACAATTAAAATAGACTCAGAAGTGATTGAAATAAATTCTGTAGATATACTCATAAATTGTTCTATCCCTGTTAACAGAATCCTTCTCATTTTGTGTCTTTGTGTGTTCTGAGGGGTCCTTGGTGCTCTGTGAGCTTCGTTGTTTTCTTGCAGATGTTTCATTACCCAAACCAGGTAACATGATCAGTTTGTCACTGGAACATCTGCAAGAAAACAACCAAGCTCATTTCAACCCTGAGCTACAAATATTCTCCTTTACTTGTGTGTTGTGTTTTCATCTCGGCTTGAAGGTAAAAGGAGGCTTCAAATGTAGGAGTTTCACTTATTTTCAGAATGCAAACACGTCAGTGTCCTGTTCATACAATACTACATGAAGACTTGTTTGTGCCAGATTTCAGGTTTGCCGACATGGCCTCCATGGACGTTTGGAAGGCGAGCTCCGTCCTCCACGTCCAATTTCGCTTTGCTGGGGGACCCTGGAAAAGGTTGAAAGTCGCCCTGTAGAGGTGACCAGCAAGGAGGGGACCCTCACTTGATCGCAGGAGGGCAGTAGCCCTTCCGCTCGATCCGGGGTAGCCCTCCAAACCGGTGGACGAAAGACCGGCCATAGAAATATGGCTTGTCACTAGACTGCAGACAGCCGAAGTCACATTTACCATCAGGCAACTATAAAGCAGTGTGGATGAGACTGGGTGAGATCTACCTCTCTTAAATCCTAACTATCTTTTTTTTTACCTGCATAAGCTGCTCAAAGTACTTTTCCCCCCCTGTGGAGAGGGAAGGGAGATTTTATGCCTCCCTCTAAAAGCAGCGGCGACTGACTATCCAGGGGAGTTTAAAACGTTGCAAGAATAACTTGATCCTAATTGGAATTTTATTTTTTTTTAAAGTAGTGGACTAAAAGATTTTTTATTCTTACTGAAGATCTGGGTTTTTACTTATAAAAAAGAAGTAAAATTGAAAAGATTACAAGGATTTTGGACTCAAAAGAAAACTCTAAATGGTATGGGCGACATCTTGTGGGTAAACCTGATATTACAGCTTGTTATTGCTTAAAGGAGACTTGGCCAGTAGCCCAGACTATAGATAAGACTTTTGTAACCTTGAGATATCAGCTGTGAGAAGCCCAGCTGTGATTTATATTTAGTGACCCAAAAAATTTTTTTCTGCATTCTCTGACTGTAAAGCTTTTAACGTAATACACTACTAAGAGAATATGGATGATCAGGAACAGATTCTCTTTATTGAAAGCAATTTATGAAACTATTCTTACTGCTACTGATGAAATAAGAAAAGAACAAGATGTCAGCCCAGATATACAAACTCAAACTTTGATTACAACTAAAAAATCAACTACACAGAATATAATAGAAGCAATTAATTGGAGCAATTAAATATTATGACAGAAGATTCAACTGACCAATAAACACAGTTAATAGAAAATCCAGAAAAGGGACTGACAACATGGAAAAGGGGAAAGGCTTCCTATATAAATCAGAAGAAACCTGAGGATCAAGAAGAAGAACAGACTGAAGAAAAGATAAACAGTTCAGGACAACTACGTCGAGATGGAAAAATAGAGAGACAATCTGTTAGTCCGCTCAAAAAAACAGCGACCAGATGGCTCTTTCTATGTCAAACAATATACATAACAACACAGGGAGATTTATTTAATGACTCAAAAGCACAGACATGGAAGACGATTTAGCAAAGAAAGAAAGCTAGAATAAGACTGAAGAAAATTGGGGTTTTGACTTATCAGTAAGAATTAAAATAGAACATACTCAAATAGATGTGTACTTTGAATACTAGATATTATTATGAGTTGAGATAAAGAAAACTTTGGAAGTATAAATATTAACAGTTAAATTTGAACATTGATTTGCTTATAAAGGTTAAATGTAAAGGTAATTAAGACATATATAAGCTAAAAATCTATTGATGACTGTAATAATGTGTTTTTACTTAGCAGTAATAATAAAAACTACTAGTTCAAATATGAGATAGTAAATATTAAGAGAAAAGGAGAGGAAGTATTAAATGTTGAAATAAGATAAATTTTGGTTACTAAATTTAAGAAATTTGGAAATTATTAGAAAATAAGAATGTTATATTGTATTATTAATTAGTTGATGTAAGATGGTAAGAATTCAAATAGATAAGACGTGTATCCTGAACATTAGATCTTGTGATGAATTGTGATAAAGGGAATTGGGGTTATTTAAAACTTGGAAATTATAAATATTAAACGTTCAATTTAAATATTAATGGGAAACTAAAAATTGGGAACAACTAATTAGGACATTGATTGTCTAAAAAGATTGAATGTTAGAATTGTATTGGTTTAAATATGAGACAGTAAATACCAAGGGGAAAGGAGAGGAAATATTTAATGTAATAGTTTGAGATCTGTACTAAAGATATTTGTATGTTATTACTGATCAACTCAGCTGCCACGTTGCTTTTCAAATATTTAAATGTAAAACTAGAAAATCAATAAAAAATTTAAAAAAGACTGTTTGTGCCAACTTGCAATTGGATTTTAGTTTACAATGTTGAACGACACATGGGTGGCATGCCAAAGTCAAGTTTTAGATTAATGCTATCTTTACTAGAGGTGACCTGATAGCAGTGTTCCAATATCTCAGGGGTTGCCACAAAGAAGAGAGAGTCAAGCTGTTCTCCAAAGCGCCTGAAGGCAGGACAAGAAGCAACGGATGGAAACTCATCAAGGAGAGAAGCAACCTAGAACTAAGGAGAAACTTCCTGACAGTGAGAACAATTAACCAGTGGAACAACCTGCCTCCAGAAGCTGTGAATGCTCCAAGATAAGATTTTTAAGAAGAGCCTGGACAGTCACTTGTCTGAAATAATATAGTGTTTCCTGCCTGAGCAGGGGTTGGGCTAGAAGACCTCCAAGGTCCCTTCCAACTCTGTTATTCTATTCCAGTGGTGGCGAACCTATGGCACGCGTGCCAGAGGCAGCACTCGGAGCCTTCTCTGTGGGCACACGTGCCATTGCCCCAGCCTCACCTCCCCCTGTGACCCCCTCCTCACCAGCAGCCCCCCGGGAGGAGAGTCACCCCCAAGCGTGGCCCATGCGGAGCAGTGCAGCGAAGGACATGGCAGCCAGGCAGCGTAAACTAGACTCTGCCCTCATGCCCCATCGCGTACAGTTGATGCTGTGGGGTGTGGGCAGAGGGCGTGGCCGCCATGGCGCTGCTGGGCTGCCTTGGCGATCTGCAGCGGGCCTTAGAGGCGGTGAGTGGTCCTGCGGGCAGGCGGGGCAGAGGACGGGGTGGGGGCAGAGTGGGGGCAGGGCAGGAGGTGGAGCAGGGGCAGAGCCAGTTTTTGGGCACTCGGTCTCTAAAAATTTTGCCATCACTGTTCTATTCCATTCCATTGTCTAGTCTAGTCTATTCCCTGTTCCAATCCTATCCTATCCTATCCTATCCTATCCTATCTTTACAATTCTCTTGTCAAATGCCACTGTTAATTCTTGGAGTGATGTCCACACCTTATTACAATTCTAGAAGAATCTGTCAATCCAAAAGGAAAACAATACAGGTAGCCTTGATTTGCGATTCATTTAGCAACTACCGTATTTGAAATTACAACGGCACTAAAAATGTGATGTACAACGGGTACTCACACTTACAACCAGTATCATCACAGTCACATGAACCATATTCAGTGCTTGGTAACTGACACATATTTACAAGGATTGCAGCATCCTGGGATCATTGTAATCGCCATTTGCAATCTTCCCAGCCGGCTTCTAATATGCAGGGTCAATGCAGGAAGCCGGATTCACTTAATGACTGTATGATAAGGTGACCAACTTTTTTACAATGAAAAGGAGGACACAAATAAATTGAAGAAAAAAATATCGTAAAAGCTGGCTCGGCGAATGGAAGGGTCACTTTTTTAAGTTCTAACTTCAAATGGTCACTAAACAGATGGTTGTAAATCAAGGACTATACATTGTATTTTATGGGTTGTGCAGATTAGAACAGCTTTGCAAACCAAGACACTCAAGTCTCCCAGATTGGCAAGTTAATTCACCTCCCCAGCCTGCAGTTCCAAGTTTGGCAAAAGAACAGCCCAGGAATTCTTGCTTGGAGCATTCAGACGAATAAATCCAGGGGGTCTTCAAACTTGGCCCTTTTACTACTTGTGGACTTCAACTCCCAGAATTCCTCAACCAGGCACGCTGGCTGAGGAATTCTGGGAGTTGAAATCCACAAGTCATAAAAGGGCTAAGTGTGAAGACCCCTGAATAAATCCAACGCCATTACGATGTCACTTCTGGCATCACCTGCGCGGGACATAGCTGGGCGTGATGTCGTAGCTATAAAAAAAAACTACATGTCCCAGGATGCCTAGCGGGCCCCGCCATTCCACTGCGAGCGTCAACTCCCCATCGGCGGCCGTGGGTCTCTAGAGATAGGAAAGTGAAGAGGAGCGTTCTGTAGCTTGGCGAAAGAGGAACTCCATTTAAGCTGGGACTTTGAAATACGCCCTGGAGAGGTCCATAGTGGGTAGCTGACGAGAAGGATTCTAACCGTGAGAGACTTCGGCTGCTTTACAGAATAAAAAACCTTTGTTCTAAACCAGCCTTTGAGAACGAAGGGGATCGACTCTTCATTTTTTCAAAGTCTACGGAGCAGCCTTTCAGCCTCAGAGGGGAAGAGGGCGGGGGCGGGGGCGGGGGCGGGGCCGCCGCGTGGGGGCTTCCCGGCATGCCGCGCGCTTGCGCATGCGGGCTCCGGTCGCGGGCGAGCGTTGCTGAGGGCTGAGAAGATGGAGCGCATGAAGGTGGTGCTGGGGCATCTGAGCGGCTCCCAGCAGCGGCGGGTCTGGGCGCCTTCCCCTTGCCGGGCCTCGCTGTCCGGCCCGGACGATGTGGTGGTGGTGCACGGACGGCGGACCCCCATCGCCAAGAGCAAGAGGGGCGGCTTCAAGGTAGGGGGAGGGGATTTAGGCGAAATCTCGTTTCTCTGAGAACAGAACCACAAGGCCCCCCCTCCCCCCCTCTCCCAACAACCCCTCCTCCCCCGAAACAGGGCTCCTTCAGAGGCGTCGGACTACAAATCCCATCACCCCCAGCCCCTCCCTGGGAGTGGGTAGCCCAGCACCCTTGGACAGGCGCGCGGATGCATTTGGGGGGAGGGGAGGCGTCCGTCCTTTTAGCCAGATCTTGACATGGGAGTTGTAGTCCAGGGGATTATGGGCCTGACCCCACTTAAAATGAGTTCGGATGTTATGGGGAGGGGGGGTAGGTGAAGAGGAGGAGGAGGAGGAGGAGACTGCCCGGGAGGGTCCAGCGCCTTATGGACTGCAGTTCCCATCATCCCCCACCAGCACCTCTAAAAACAGAGTGAGGGTGCCCAAGTAATCAATCTTTCTTTCTTTCTTTCTCCTTCTCTCCCTCCCACTTTCTTTCTCCGTCTTTCCTTTCTTCCTTCCTTCCTTCCTTCCTTCCTTCCTTCCTTCCTTCCTTCCTTCCTTCCTTCCTTCCTTCCTTCCTTTCTTTCTTTCTTTCTTTCTTTCTGTCTCCTTCCCTCCCTCCCACTGTCTCCATCTTTCTTTCTTTTCCCCTTCCTCCACCCCTTCCTTCTTTTCCAGGAAACTACACCAGATGAACTTCTGGCTGCAGTCATGACTGCCGTTCTGAACGATGTAAAGCTAAGCCCTGAGCAGCTGGGCGATATCTGCGTGGGTGAGCCTTCTCCCAAACTACTAGGCCAGGGAGAGGGGCTGCGGTCATCCCCCTTGCCTCCCTTTTTAAGCACTGGCTGCTGCAGCAGCTTATCTGGAAGGGCAACCAAACCCGGATAACCTAAGCAAATTCCTCTCGTTGTACTTAGGGAATGTACTTCAACCTGGCGCTGGAGCTATGATGGCGAGAATTGGGCAGTTTCTAAGGTGAACTTTGCCACTGAATCATCTAGAAGGGAGATCATGGGTACAAAACACCAGGGTGGGGACGAAAGAGGGATCTGATTTGGTTAATACTGGCAGGCACAAAGAAAGGCCATTTGACTAGTCCAGTTTGATATTGGGCACTTATACTCCTATTTTTCATTTGCTGTTTTCACTGTATCACTCAAGGGTATCCAACTGTGGCAACTTTAAGACTTGTGGACTTCAACTCCCAGAACTTCCCATGCTGAGTGGGGAATTCTGGGTGTTGAAGTCCACAAGTCTTAAAAGTTGCCCAGATTGGACACCTCTAGTGTAGCTGATGCAGCTGAGATTCTGTAGAAGGAGGAGCAGTTATTCATTTATTGACTGATTGATTTTTATCCTGCCTTTATTGATAAGAAATTCAAGGTGGCAAACAGACCTAATACTCCTTCCTCCTCCTATTTCCCCATAACAACAGCCCTGTGAGGTAGGTTGACCTGAGCGAGACTGATTGGCCCAAAGTCATCCAGCTGACTTTCATGCCTAAGATGGGACTCAAATTCAGTCTCCTGGTTTTTCAGCTAGCACCTTAACCACTACACCAAACTGCCTTTCTATTTGGTTTTTTATTTGTTGCTTATATTTATATTCCTCTTTTCTCCCTGCACTGTTTATACAGTATCATTGTGGTTTGCTGCTGGCACCACTGTCATATAGAAAAATGATATTTTTTTTAAGAAATTTTATTGGTTTTTTGATTTTTAAAACAAAGTACTCAAGACACACCATGGTGTTAGGGTAGTCAAACATCCAAAGACAAAATGTATATACATAATTCAATCAATACATCAGATATTCCCTCTCCTTTTCCCTTAAGTAACATAATTTATTTAAGATAGTCCAATTCTAGCTTAAATTATTCAACCTATACCTGTTTTTAAAGCTTTATACATTTACACTACCATAATCAAATTAACTTTAAGTACAAACATTATCAATTCGGGTATCCCTTCCAAATATGTTCTAGTTCCTTAATTTTATCATAATTCTTATTTACTTCTTCCACTAATATTCCTTAATTAAAATAAAATATTAATCTATCCTACACATATCTAATCCATCAATTAATCAATCTCTTTAAGCTGACAGAAGAAAATCAGACCTTAAATCATTTCACTCCATTAGCCAAAATTCAAATTTCATCCATAAAATTGTCATAACTAATAACATCCATGTTAAGAAAAATGATATTTTTAATAGTAACCGTGAATTAAATGTATGTGCCTAGGTCCGAACCACTCTGGACAGTTTTTGAGACCTTGGGGATCTTTTTCTGCATCCATTTCTTTTATGACCGTGGAGCTTCTGGGGTGCTTATCACTTGTTTGAGAAAAACATTGGACTTTGTGCTAAGCCAAGACCTGCCGAGGGGATCCAAAGGGTAGCTGTGCAGGCCAGCTTGCCATGATGGACTCCACTTTCAGATCCAGTCTGGGCTGGATTTAGGATTTTCCGTCTTGATATTTACCGCATAGTTTTGGAAAGAGTGGCATGTTTGCTGTTTAATCCCTTGCATCTTATAGGTTTCTCTCAGAGTTTTCAATCAGTTACGGAGTACTGATCTGCCTAAGCTTGTCTGACGATTGCAGAGTGCTGAAACATCAGTTAAAATGTTTTCAATGGATCTTCCTAAAATCGCAAACCAAGATTATCAAGGCATTGAAAAAACAACCTTAAAATTAGTCCATTAAGGTCTAAGGGTCTTTTCCAATCCCCCTTTTATACCAATAAAGTATTTTGTTCTTTGTTTCAGTGGTATCCCAGAGACTGTCCCAATATCGAGTGTTAACAGGCAGTGTTCATCTGGATTGCAAGCTCTGATTAATATTGCTGGTAAGAAGGCTGGGTCCTGTGTAAGGGTCAGATTGTATGCGTGGAATAAATGTGGGATTTAACTGAAGCACAGGGCTTTTCAAACTCCTGATACTATGACATGTAGAGATTTAAATTCCTAAAATATAACATTGCAGATTTGCCTGTTAATACTTTCTATAGAGGAAGTTGCAATCCTGGGACAGTAAGTTCGAGTTCTTGGAATATAATTTTTTTCTAGGACAGTGGTGTCAAACTGCCTGCCCATGGGCCGGATGCATCATGCTGAAACCACACCCACCCCAGCTCCGGCAATGGGAAAAATGCGATACGTGACGACACATCACATGACGCAGCGAGTTTGACACCCTTGTTCTAGGAGAAGGTTAATATATTCTTTTTTTATATTCCCTTCTGGAAAAAAACACCCATCTAAATGAGGGAATACGCTGATCCCCCTTACTCCAACAGCACTTACAAGAAGGATATATCTGGAGTTCACTGGCTGATTTAAAATTTGTATACTTTATTTACAGGTGGTATTAGAAATGGCTCCTATGATATTGGTTTGGCTTGTGGGTAAGCTTGTTTTTTTTCATAATTGTTCACTTATTAATAGCCCTTTTTTCTGTTGATTACCTTGTGTGGTATTTTTAAGCAGGTTGTGAAACTCTGTAATTTGAGGCAGTTAGTTTAGAAGAGGATTTCTGGAGACTAGCGTTTTGCAGGGGTGAGAGAGCAATATTGTATTTTGCTGCCCAATACCAGCCTCAAGGAAATACTCTTTCCTAGTGAGTCTTGGAAATAATTTTAATTTAATTTGTTTAATAATAATAATAATAATAATAATAATAATAATAATAATAATAATAATAATAATAATAATAATAAGGTTGGAAGGGACCTTGGAGGTCATCTAGTCCACCCCCCTGCTCAGGCAGGTAACCCTATACCATTTCAGACAAATGGCTGTCCAGTCTCTTCTTAAAAACTTCCAGTGTTGGAGCATTCACCACTTCTGGAGGCAAGTTGTTCCACTGGTTAATTGTTCTAACTGTCAGGAAGTTTCTCCTTAGTTCTAGATTGCTTCTCTCCTTGATTAGTTTCCACCCGTTGCTCCTTGTCCTGCCTTCAGGTGCTTTGGAGAATAGCTTGACTCCCTCTTCTTTGGGGCAGCCCTTAAGGTATTGGAACACTGCTATCATGTCCCCCCTCGTCCTTCTCTTCGTTAAACTAGACATACCCAATTCCAGCAACCGTTCCTTACATGTTTTAGCCTCCAGTCCCCTGATCATCTTTGTTGCTCTTCTCTGTACTCTTTCTAGAGTCTCAACATCTTTTTTACATCGTGGTGACCAAAACTGGATGCACTATTCCAAGTGTGGCCTTACCAAGGCCTTGTAAAGTGGTATTAACACTTCACGTGCTCTTGATTCTATTCCTCTGTTAATGCAGCCTAGCACTGGGTTGGCCTTTTTGGCAGCTGGGTTGTTCATCCCGTTTGTTTTGTTTAACAGCCTTGCGGATTTTTTAAAAGCAACTGAGTGGTAAAGCTAAGATTTGAATCACCTTAAAGGTATCCATTTTGTGCTGCATGCTTAACTAAAATGAAGAAAGACGCTGCAAAATAGAAACTCTTTGTGTTTATCAAGACCATTTTTAAAATTAAGTCCCCTGCTTTTCCTGGCACACAGCTGTTAACAGATTAATGGCGATTGATACTTTGGCATCAGGTCACCGATGAAGTCCCCTTTCTGTTTTCACATGCACGTTTCAAACACACGCCAGCTTAAACCCCTTGGCTGTGCCAAAGGTAATTGGACTTTCTTTGTTTTTCCTTGAAGATGTTTCACTTCTCATCCAAGGAACTTCGGTACTGAACCGAAGAAGCTTTCTTGGCTGAGAGCTGAAATGTCTTCAAGGAATAAAACAAAGAAAGTCCAAGTTTCCTTTTGAAAAAGCATCTTTGGGACAACCTTGATGGAGGACCTCCATAGACCTTCCTCGTCTGTGCAGCTGAGAGAGTGACCAGTTTTCTCTCCATTGAAGTTGGGTAAAAAACTTCTCAGACAAAAAAGATTTTATCCTCTGTTGCGAACTAGCTCTTTGCCTTTCTTGGCAAGAGGGTAGGGCCAGAGAAAACAGCTTCTAACAAACTAGCATCATGCCTTGATGTTGAGCCTCCACTGGGAATATTTGGCCCTTAAGCCAGAAATTATCCAAGTGCATCCTCTTGAAGTCCTTCCTGCTTCTGTCGTGCAAATAAATTCCTGTAAGTCAGGGGTCTGCAACCTTGACAACTTTAAGACTGGTGAACTTCAGCTCCCAGAATTTCTCAGCCAGCATAGTTGGCTGAGGAATTCTGGGAGCTGAAATCCACCAGTCTTAAAGTTGTCAAGGTTGCAGACCCCTGCTGTAGATGTCAAGTTTAAGGGTTGTCCCACAGGGGCTGTTGCTGAACATAAGAGTGCAGTGTGAAGCTTGGTATTTGATTTGATTCAAAATCTTCAGCCACTGCCTTGGCAAGTTAGCAAACCAGCCCCAGTGCCACGGCTGTAAAACTGAACTTAAAAGGAACAGGTGTCCCAGTATTAGTAAGACAGAATCCCAAGTGTTTGCAAAAAATACTATAAATGCTCTTCATTCGTTTTGCAATGATCTCTTGAAGTGCACCATTTTGCGTAGGTGTAAAAGCAAGCAGTTTAAGTAATCCACTTGGAAACTAGGTTGGGTTAATCCAATGGCGGTGTTGTTTGGTGTTGCCTCCTGATCTTGCCAAACGAAACAATTGCCTCACTGGACTTGTGAAAATAAGCTATAGGCCTCCTTTAATATTTGCATGCTGTTTCAGAACACATCCACGCTGTAGCTAAAGAAATACCGCAATATGCCTACACATGTTGCTTTACGCCTTTCGTAAGCCTGGTTTTAATTGTGCAATTGCCTCTTGCCACTGCAAAGCTTGGTTGGTAAATTAACTCCTGGAATAATCTAAGATCAAAGTTGAATACTCTGAAGGCTGAACTGAGCTTCCTGATCTTGTGCAATGCTAAGTTTGCATTGCCACATTGCTGAAACTGTACGATATCTGATGTGGAGAAACATTGGCTTCAAAAAAAAACACAAAATATTTAATTTTCTCTTGCCCACAAATTTGTGCTAGCTCTTCCTAACTGCTGCTAAAAAGACTTCATCATAGACCAGAATCTTATGTACCAACTTGTGGCTGAAATGTTCTCTTTTCAAGATAGTTTGTTCCACATGTATCAAAAATGGTCCAACCTCAAAAAAAACAGTCAGTTCCTCCAGTGGAGCTCAGCTGGTGACATCCTGCTTCTTTAGATGCCTAAATATTTAAAACTCAACGTTACTCAGGATACGCAGACTTTGAAGATAACAAATCCCCAATTGTTTTGTTCTCTCACATGTCCCTGGAACCATTCTGAACCAGTTTGTATGAACTTGTGGCTTTGGCGGCTGCCTCACTAGGAGAACTTAGTAAGGAACATTTTGAGAAGAATGTTCCTTTTTGGCCGTTAATTCATAGGGTTTCCATTCATCTCTAATGGCTGAGACCTTGGATCAGTGGTTCAGTGAAAACTGAGTAACAAGAGCATTTGCTTTTTTAATAACAAACATGTTAATTTGGGATAAGAGGGGACATTTCGAAAACTCTCACAAATAGATCTCTTACCCTAAGTGTTACAGGGCAGAACTTTTTTTTTTTTTATTCCAAAACATCGCTGCCCTAATTATTATTGACTTTGAATGCTGTACTCCTATAATTGCATGAAAATATCTGGTCCGATCGAGTAGAAAGGCAATGGTGGAATCCGCAGGTTTCTTGAAATAGTGCTGGCAAATAGTGTGCTTGCCAGGGAACAAGTCCAAATGGACTTTCCTCTGAGTACAAACTTAAAGGTTTAATTAAATATTTTCCAGCCATCCGTGGTTCACGCTGATATTGCATTTCTGTTGTAGAGTAACTTAACTTCATATATTTAGTTCTATCAAAATGCTTGCTTATCCTTTTGGCTTTTAAGTAACCCCCATGCACGACTTGTATACAAAGAGTCCTCGACCACAATAGAACCCAAAAATTCTGTTGCTAAGCGAGACGGTTGTTAAGTGAGCTTTGCCCAATTTTATGACCTTTCTTGCTTTTAAGTGAATCGCTGCAGTTGCCAAGATAGGAACACGGTTGTTAAGTGAATCTGGCTTCCCTTGTTAGAAGGTTGCAAAGGAGGATCACATGACCCCCCCCCCAGGACACTGTGACCGTCATAACTATGAGGCAGTTGCCAAGCATCCGAACTTTGATCACGTGACTGTGGGGAGGCTGCAACGGTCGTAAATGTTAAAAACGGCCATAAGCTACTTTTTTTTAGTGCTATTGTAGCTTCGAATGGTCATTAAACGAATGGTTGTAATTTGAGGGCTACTTTGAAATGGGAGATATTCACAGCCCCCTTTTCTTGTTCCTCCAGAGTGGAAAGCATGTCCCTCCGCAGCGCTACCAACCCTGGAGATCTCACTTCTCGCATCATGGACTTCAGCAAAGCTAGGGACTGCCTGATACCAATGGGGTAAGAGGCTGCCCTTTTAGTTTCCTTGTTCCTGACAGTAAAAACCTGGTTCTCTCTGGGGCCCCACGTTATCCCGGGACACGATGTCGCTGTTTTTGTGCTACACAAGTGCAATCAAATGTTGATTCAGCAACGCCACCAAATCTAGCCACTGCCAGATGAAGCGCATGGTAACCAGTTACTCCTTGATAAGATTCTGGGAAAGTGAGTAGTGGCTGGGTGGACGCAATACCTCTCGGTTCATTAGTGTTGGAATATCATTCCGTGGCATACCCAGTGTGGTTATAAAACAGTGGTGGCAAACCTATGTCACGGGTGCCAGAGGCGGCACTCGGAGCCCTCTCTGTGGGCACACGTGCTGTTGCTTCAGCCTTGCCTCCCCCCCGCGACCCCCTCCTCTCCAGCAGCCCCCCTGAAGGAAACTCGCCCTTGAGTGTGGCCCACACAAAGCAGCACAGCCAAGGACATGGCAGCCAGGCAGCGTAGACAAGACTCTGCCCTCACGCCCCATCGTGCAGTTAATGCTGCAGGGTGCAGGCAGAGGGTGTGGCTGCCATAGCGCTGCTGGGCTGCCTGGGCGATCTGCAGCGGGCCCTGGAGGCGGTGAGTGGTCCTGTGGGCAGGCAGGGTGGGGGATGGGGGGCAGGGCGGGGGCGGGGCAGGGGACTGGAGAGGGGGGGCAGTTTTTGGGCACTCGGTCTCTAAGAGGTTCGCCATCACTCTTATAAAACATCCTGCATTATAAAAGCAAAAGTTCCAGTCATTGTGAAGTGAAACAAATGCACGCAATTTTGCATATATTTTTTGAGGGGGGAAAAAGGATAACATGCTTTGATAATTAGAAGAGGAGTTAGTGTCTCTTTACTCCAGGCCTCCACTTTCACCATTTTACTTAGCTACTGAAAAGTTACTTTTTGGAAGATGTGACGATTGCAGTCATCGAATTAAATTATGGCAACTGGGAGTTATAGAACGTTCAGGAGGCACACTGTTCCATTGCTCTTTTTTCTCTCTCTCTCTTAATAAAGAGATAAGATGATTTAGAACCAATGAAATGATCCGCATGCTTTTAATATTGCTTTTCATAAACAAATTTTATTGATTTTTTTTTATCCCCCCAAAATAAACAAACATACAATTATGGCATAAGTCAATAATACAATTAATAAAAAAAAACAAACTAAAAAAACCTTCTAAGATGCTCAGTAGCCTCACAGGAACACATTCCCTCTCTTATTGCTTTTCAGAATAACTTCTGAGAATGTGGCAGAAAGATTTGGTATCTCCCGAGGAAAACAAGATGCTTTTGCCTTGGCTTCTCAACAAAAGTAAGCGGGAGGGGCTGGCTTTTTGCTGTTTTTGTGCACTTCCCCCCACATTTATGTTGCTTGTGGTTCTCATTTTTCAAGTTTCATCTTTATCTTTACTTTAAGGATTTTCTGTGTTAAAATATGAATCCTTCTGCAATATTTCTTTGCTTTATCACATGTCCATCATAAATGCTAAAAGGTCCTTTTTTTACATTCATTTGAAATACTTTTGTACATTCTAGATAGCTTATCTGGTGTTAAATACCAATGATGCATCATCTTACGAAAGAGTCAAGGTCCAGGGAAATTGCAATCACTGGACCGCAGGCCAGCAAGTCTAGGAAGGGGAGGTTTTTGTTCTCCTAGATCAGGGGTTTCCAAACTTGGCAGCTTTAAGACTTGTGGACTTCAACTCCCAGAATTCCTTAGCCAGCCATGCTAGCTGAGGAATTTTGGGAGTTGAAGTCCACAAGACTTAAAGTTGCCAAGTTTGAAGACCCCTGTCCTAGATTACTCACCTGTTTTTCAGCTTTTAAGTCCCTGTCAAGCTTTATCAAACACAAACTAATGTGATTTTTTTTAAAAGTTAGCATTGTATCATTACTAACTTGAGAATATGGTATCATTTGTAATTACATAAACAGGGAATTTGTTGCCTTCACACGAACTATTATAGCTGTAAGAACCCTCTTCATTGGTATTATAAGATACAGGTAATCCTCGACTTACGACAGTCATGGAGCATGTCCATTACAGCAGGGCTTTTCAATTGGTGGTACGCATACCACTTGTACTTTGCCACATGGCAGGTGGTACGCGACTGCTAGCCAAGGGTAGCAGGGGAGGGGAATGAGCCGAAGGGACCCAAGCCTGAGGGAGAGCCAGCTGCAGGACTGTCTGGGCTTGGCAGAAGCCCCAGGAGCTCCGGCTGATTGGCGCTTCCGGAAGCAGTTCGGACCTGGAGGTGAACTGAAGAAAAGGGGGGCGGAGGAGAGGAGAGGCTATAAAAGAATGTGGTTTGGGCAGGAAAGGGGAAAAAAGACAACAGGGAAAGGTTTAATCCCTTTAAACAAATGTAATTAGTTTTACCTCCCCTGTAACTGAGTCTGTCTGTGGCTTTTAGAAAGTTTTCTTTGAAGGTAAACTGGCTCAATTTAAAGCTACAGCTTTTCGCAATTGCCGGAGCCTTTCAGTGTGGGATTGCAACATTGTGACATGCCTGAGGTAGCTTAAAGAGAAAAAAAACAACGGAGTTTGTGTTTCTTTATTTTCTTGCTTTGCACTTGATTCCTGTGTCTTTAAGGGTACAGGGAAGGAATTGGGGGGGGGGTGCATTCTTACTACACTGTGGAAGAGCTCAGAAGGGCCAACCAGCTAGCTCAGGAGTCTACAAACTTAGCAACTTTAAGACCTGTGGACTTCAACTCCCAGAATTCCTCAACCAGCCATGA
Organism: Protobothrops mucrosquamatus; assembly: GCF_001527695.2. Taxonomy (NCBI): domain Eukaryota; kingdom Metazoa; phylum Chordata; class Lepidosauria; order Squamata; family Viperidae; genus Protobothrops; species Protobothrops mucrosquamatus. The sequence goes on from NW_015386458.1 coordinate 1,412,764, forward strand.
GTTGCCAAGCACCCGTTGTGCAAGTCATGTGACTGGAGGGCACCAGAACTTTGGAACTGAATCATAAGTAGCCCTGGGGAGGTCCGTCGTAACTTTGAATGTTTGTTAAGGACCCTGTCATAAGTTGAGGACTACTTGTATTGTGCAAGATAAATGATCAAGGTGCTGCTTAAGAGCCATTTTTTCAGAACAGTTTCGATTATTTCCAGGAATAATAACTTACTTAGTTTTTTTTTTCCCTCTTGAGTTTTCAAACATATACTTACTATAAAGGTAATTATTTGGGTGTGGTGTGTTTCCAGAGCAGCTCGAGCTCAGAAGTTGGGGTGGTTTAAAAATGAGATTGTCCCTGTGACGACCACCATCACAGATGACCAGGGCACTGAGAAAACGATCACTGTGCTGCAGGATGAAGGAATCAGGGCCAGTACCTCCCTGGAGGGATTGGCCAGGCTGAAGCCGGCCTTCCAGGAGAATGGCACCACCACAGCTGGTAAGGCTCCGAAGGAAGAGGTGAAGTGGAGGGGATTGACTTGGTGCCATAGAGTCAGTTCGGTTAAGACACCAGGTTAGAAACCAGGAGATGGAGAGTTCTAGTGCCACCTTAGACATGAAAGCCAGCCGGGTGACTTTAGCCCAGTCACTAGGAGATGGTGAGTGCTAGTGCCACCTTAGGCATAAAAGCCAGCTGGGTGACTTTGGCCCAATGACTGGGAGACAGTGAATTCTAGTCCTGCCTTAGGCATAAAAGCCGGCTGGGTGACTTTGGCCCAGTGACTGGGAGACAGTGAATTCTAGTCCTGCCTTAGGCATAAAAGCCGGCTGGGTGACTTTGGCCCAGTGACTGGGAGACAGTGAATTCTAGTCCTGCCTTAGGCATAAAAGCCAGCTGGGTGACTTTGGCCCAGTGACTGGGAGACAGTGAATTCTAGTCCTGCCTTAGGCATAAAAGCTGGCTGGGTGACTTTGGACCAGTCCCTCTTAAAGATAAAAATAAATTTTAAAAAAGAGTCAGAAAAGTATGTATCAGCTTTTGCTAATAGGAATAAGAAATGGAGATTAGAAGATCTGGGTTCATGTTCCTGTTTAGCAACAGAGCTCACATGGTGACTTCAGGCCATGTCTTGGCATCTCTCAGCCCAGATTATCTCACAGAATGAGATGGTTGTGAGAATAGATAGAAGAATGGAATAGGAATAGGAACAGAATAAAAACTTTATTGTCGCTTTAAATGTACACTAACTAGCATACATTGAAATGAAATTTTGTTGCATTCAGCTCTCAAAAAATACCATTGTGCATATACCCACATACATACATAGGACACAAAGAAACATCACAGTCTAGTTCAAAGTATACATGGCAAAAAAAGAATCCTGCGAATTTACAAGACGGATGGCCTAAGGAGCAAAGCTGTTACAGACTCTATTAGTCCTGCTATAGATACTTTGAGACCTCCTCCCAGAGGGGAGCAACAGAAACAGCAGCCAGGAGAAGTGGGCGTGAAGGGTCTCTAACAATGCTCCGAGCTCTAAGCAGATATGAGCGCTTGTAAGCCGTATCCTGAATAACGGGGAAGTGAGCTTCCTATGACCTTCTCGGCTGTCCTCACCACTCTCCGTATGGACCTTCTTTCCATCTGAGGCTCTGCTGCCACCAAACCAGACAGTGGTGCAGTTTGTTAAGACTCTCTCAATCGCGACTCTGTTAAAAAGTGGCCAGGACAGAAAGAGAGAGAGACGTGCTCTCCTCATCCGACGCAGGAAATGCAGACGCTGGTTTGCACGCTTCACTAAGAAGGAGGTGTGGGGAGACCAATTCAGATAGTTAGTTATCTGCACCCCCAGGTAGTTACTACTGCTGGCCACCTCCACGGCTGCAACCTTGATACCGAGTGGAGTCTGACTAGGCCGTCTCTTTCTAAAATCAAAAGTGATCTCCTTTGTTTTATTAACATTCAAAACCAAGTTAGTTTTATTACACTAGTCCACCAAAGCCTTCCAGATTACACAATTTGTAAAGTGTTTTTAGATTGTATTAGCTTTAAAAAAATATTATTATTTTGGCAATCCTCTTTACACATGAGAGTGATTTTCATTGTAGAAATCTTTTCTATCCATTGGTCCTAGAAGAAGAAGATGATGATAATGTAATTAACTCAGTTGAGCTATCCCAGGGGTAGGCAAACTTGGCTCTTTTATGACTTGTGGACTTCAACTCCCAGAATTCCTCAGCCAGCCACGCTGAGGGGAAAGGGAGAGGTTTCCAAGCTGAGCCATGCTGGCTCAGGAATTCTGGGAGCTGAAGTCCACCAGTCATAAAAGAGGCAAAGTTGCCTACCCCTGAGCTATCCTATCAGGTTTGCCTGCATCTCATAATTCAGTCTTTATGAAATGATTCCCCTCAGGTAACTCCAGCCAAGTTAGCGATGGGGCCGCTGCGGTGATCCTGGCCAGACGTTCCGCAGCCGCACAGCTGGGGCTTCCTGTCTTTGGGGTGCTGAAATCATACGCTGTGGTTGGAGTCCCACCAGACGTCATGGGCATAGGGCCAGCCTATGCCATCCCAGTGGCACTGAAGAAAGCTGGTGAGGAACATAATCCTGGCTGAGGAGGGACGGGCAGAAGTCCACGCGGCTAATCAAGCTCCCTTGGATGGAATGACTCCTGGCAAAAACTGGGCAGGGGATATGTTTTCCTCAATCCGCGTTGGCTTCCAGGGCATGGGGGGGGAGGTCTTCTTAGAATGATTTTAGGACTGCCTTTTGGTGTCTTTGGAGCAGCGGGGTGAAAGAAGGGCACTGGTCTCCCTGAAAAATATTGTCTTTTTACGCTGTTGAATTTGTGCCCTTCTCTAACCTGCAGGTTTGACAGTGGATGATATTGATGTGTTTGAAATCAACGAGGCCTTTGCGAGTCAGGTAAGCGTTTTGAAGAGGGGGTTAGAGTGAAGAGGCCATGAGGGAAATACGCCCCCCCTGTGAGGAAGGTTAGCGGGAGATTTCAGCGGCCCTGGAGCCCTTTGCCCTCCGGTTCAGCCAGGACAGGCAGGCAGCCATTTGGCAAGGAGGCTCTTAAGGCTATTTGACTGGCTCCGTAAATGCCACATTTCACCAAGGCAACTTTGGTCTGACCCTGCCCACGTTTGGTGAGGGTGGCCTCTGAAGTCTCCAAACCCAGTACAGATTTACAACAGGCACTGAAAAAAGTGACTTAAGGCCATTTTTCACATTTAACGACGGTTGCAGCATTGCCCTGGTCACATAGTTTACTTTCGGACGCTTGACAACTGGCTCACACTTGTGACTATTGCAGAGTTCCTGGGGTCACGTGATCCCCTTTTGCGACTTTCTGATAAGTAAAGTCAATGGGAGAAGCCAGATTCGCTTAACAGTTGGGTTACTAACTTAACAACTGCAGTGGTTCATTCACTTAACATGTGGCAAGAAAAGTCATAAAATGAGGCAAAACTTGCTTAACAAATGTCTCGCTTAGCAACATAAATTTTGGGCTCAATTGGGGTCGTAAGTCAAGGATTATCTGTATATGACCCTACTTCTACCCAAAATAATTGTGTTACAGATAATCTTTGATTTATATAAATCCCGTGACCATGCGGATGCTGCAACAATCATAAGTGTGAAAAATGGTCATAAGTCCCTTTTTTCAGTACCGTAACTTCAAATGGTCACCAAATGAACTGTTGTAACTTGAGGATTACCTGTATACTGATGCATGCATAGAGATAGAGTTGTTATAAAATGTGATATCTCAAAATAAAAATAGGAAGAAGTTAAGGAAGAGATCACTTATTCCAGCTATTTGTCCCAGCTGAAATCTTAGTATCATGATTTATCACTTGTTTGTGATAAACAAGTGCATCAGAGACAAATTCCTTGTGTGTCCAATCACATGGCCAATAAAGAATATCCTATTCTATTCTACTCTACTCAACACTCTATTCTACTCTACTCTACTCATTCTATTCTATTCTACTCTCTACTCTACTCTATTGTATTCTACACTCTATTCCACTCTATTCTCTTCTCTATTCTACTCTTCTCTATTCTACTCTCTTCTCTATTCTACTCTATTGTATTCTATACTCTATTCTACTCTAATCTAATCTATTCTACTCTCTTCTCTATTCTACTCTATTCTATTTCTTATTATGTTCTGTTCTATATTCTGTTCTAATTCTAATTCTAGTGAAATTGGTTCCTCAAAAAGCTTTCGGTTGTCTTGTTTCTCCAGGCTGTCTACTGTGTGGAGAAACTTGGCATCCCCATGGAGAAGGTGAACCCTCTGGGTGGTGCCATTGCTTTGGGACACCCTCTGGGATGCACCGGGGCTCGGCAAGTTATCACTTTGCTCAACGAGCTTAAGCGCAGAGGGAAAAGGTAGGTGTGAAAGGCACGCACTGCGCAATCGAGTCTATGGCTTATGCTTGTGGCTTTTAAAGGGCGCTACCAAGAGATTCCTCAACCTGCCCAGGAGGTCTGGCGTGTAAAACCTGATCTCCTGCAGGTTCTAACTTGCACAAATGAAAGTGAGGAGGTGCCCTGTGGTATCTCTGCTTTAAATTTTATTGCTCTCAAGACCAAGATACTGCTTATTTTATTTATATCCCACCTTTATTATATTTATAAATAACTTGAGGTGGTGAAAACACACAATATTCTTTTCTCCTCCTGTTTTCTCCACAACAACTACCTTGTGGGTTGGGCTGAAAGACACTGACTGGCCCACCGCAACCCAATCAGCTTTCCTGCCTAAGGTGGGACTAGAACTCACTGACTCCCAATGATTGGCCCAAAGTCACCCAGTTGGCTTTCAAGCCTAGGTTTGGGACTAGAACTCCCCATTTCCTAGTTTCTAGGCTTGCACCTTCACAACCGTCTCTCTTTTTAGCCAGTGATTCTGTCATAAGGTCTTCCCCTCCCCCCCCCCAAATCGCTCTCTGTGTGTTCCCATCTTCCTGATCCCCAAGACCTTCTGCCTAGGGAGCTTAGCCCTGACGTGCATTCTTGTTTTCAGAGGCTATGGCGTGGTGTCCATGTGCATTGGGACCGGGATGGGAGCAGCTGCAGTATTTGAATATCCAGGGAAGTGAGCAGAACTTCAGCCTGTTTGTGCAGCCTGCCCTCAGGACCTGGAAAATGACCAGCGATCCGTCCTGATGTGCCGTCCGGCTTCATGAACGTTAGATGCGAACCGTCCTCGCAGGACAAGAGCTTTATGAAATCCAGCGCCGCGGGAATGAATTTGGGAATGGGGTGTAGCAAGGACCTAGGCGGCTGCTAGGTCCTTTTGTATGAATTAATCGCTAGGGGGGGGTAAAAGGATCTACCTGCCGAATGGTGGTGGGTTGGGGGGCAGGCGGAGGGAAGTAGGGGTACCTGAGGAACTTGACGGATCAGCGGTCTGAAATAGATTGCTTTATCTGCAGTGCTGGGATTAATGTGCAATTGGAGCAAGTTCCCCCACCTTCCCCTCCAGAATCCTTACTCCAATGAGTAAATTCCTTAAAGTAGCTAAGGTATTGCTTTTTTGGGGGGGGGAGGGAATAATGATTACTAGAACCAGCTAGAAAATGGGGTGCCAGCACATTTGGGAACAATAAAAATAATAGCACAGCATTTATTGCTGGCGGGCTCCATTTTCAAAGCTGTTCATAAGCAGTTATTACTTTGATTACTTTCTTTTTTTCCTCCTTAAGGTAACTTTATCCCACGTTATTTTTGAAAATGAACTGGGACCAGGTATGTTTCTTTAAAGAAAATATTGAACAGGAAGAAAACTGACCTTTACACCCTTAAAAGGAAAAGCAGCAGAACAAACCAGGCTAAAGAATCACACAGTTCAGCTGCTGGTCCTAGCAAGAAATAGCTCATACTTGCTTTGCTGGTGTTCTAAGGAGCTAAATCAATTCTTAAAAGATGTCTCAATCTACTAATTAAATTTCTGTTAATGGATTAAATTACATTAATAAAGCCTCTGAATGGGTCTGAGTTATTTAATTACTAGAAAGCCAATTTTTCTAACAGAACGGTGTATCAAGTTAGATTTTTAAAGGTAATCCTCGACTTAACGGCCAAAGCTAATTGAGTTTGCCCCATTTTACAGCCTTTCACACCAGTTAAGTGAATCACCGTAGTTGTTAGAGGTTAGTAACATGGTTAAGTGAATCTGGCTTCCCTGGAATCTTGTCATAAGGTCGCAAAAGGACTTCACGTGACCCTGAGGATGGTGCGACGGTGGTTAAGTGTGAAAAATGATCACGAGTCACTTTTTTTCAGTGCTGGTGTAATTTTGAACAGTCATTAAATGAACTGTTGAAAGTCGAGGATTATCTGTATTTTATATTCTGGTTCGTTCTTGCTGCATCTGTGTGAAAGCAACCAAATCATGCAAGAACATCTTGTGTAGTTCATGATCTAACATTCTTTTCCTGTGAAAAACTACATTACTGTTTTGACTGATATGTGCACTTAGGAACATGGGTTTGTCAAAAACAGATCATGCCAAACAAATCTTATTGCATTCTTTGACCAAGTGACAAAGTTAGTGGACCAGAGGAATGCTGTGGATATAATTTACTTGGACTTCAGTAAGGCATTTGACAAAGTAGACCACAACCTACTACTTGAGAAGATAGAAAAATGTGGGTTAGACAGCATCACCACCAGATGGATTCGTAGCTGGCTGACCGGCCGTACTCAGCGTGTGGTCCTCAATGGAACCGCATCTACATGGAGGGAAGTGTGTAGTGGGGTGCCCCAGGGCTCTGTTCTGGGCCCAGTGCTCTTCAACATCTTCATCAATGACTTACTGGAATTGGTCTGTCTAGTTTAATGAAGAGAAGGACGAGGGGTGACATGATAGCAGTCTTCCAGTATCTCACGCGCTGCCACAAAGAAGAGGGAGTCAAGCTATTCTCCAAAGCGTCTGAAGGCAGGACAAGAAGCAACGGGTGGAAACTAACTAAGGAGAAAGTTCTTGACAATAATTAACCAGTGGAACAACCTGCCTCCAGAAGTTGTGGGTGCTCCAACATTGGAAGTTTTTAAGAAGAGATTGGGCATTTGTTTGAAATGGTATAGGTTTCCTGCTTTGAGCAGGGGGTTGGTCTATTAGAAGATCTCCAAGATCCCTTCTAACTGTTGTTCTGTATCTACATAAAAGGCTCTCAAAAAAGCTGAAGTTTACTCCAGAACATAAACTAAGCTATTAATCAGTTTTAGCTTGGTGTATTGTATGAGATTCATCCGTAAGCCTGGTTGATTGCTGAATTTGTTAGGCCAGTGGTGGCGAACCTATGGCATGCATGCCAGAGGCGGCACTCAGAGCCCTCCCTGTGAGCATGCGCACCAATGCCTTGGAGATGGCAACCGTCCCTCTTCAACCAGCCACCCGCTAACTTGCCGAGGTCCCACGTGGCCAGATGCGTCCCAGCATGGCTGGTTTCCCTCCCCCCCCGTCTCATCCCTCCTGGCCTTGCATGCTCTCCTTTTCCTGGGCACGACCCCCTGTATCGCCTCCTCAGTTGTTGGCCGGCTGTCCAACTCAGAGGCGGCTTCTCTGAACTGCTGGTGGTGGGCTGCGGAGCCCCAGAATGTGCAGGTTAAGGGGCCGGCAGTCTGTGGCTGGTGACAGACACTGTCGGTCCTCATGCACTTGCTGGCCTCTGTGTGCGGGGGCCAATGGTGTCAGGCAGCAGCCACCCCGGCCCCTGCCTCTCCTTGCACCACGACAATGGCACCCTCGCCCTGCCTCACCTCACCCCATAGGACGAGCTTCCTGCCCACAGCCCCACCTGACAGAGACCCCCTGGATTTCCCCTAACCCTGCCCGGTCCCCATAGGTGTTCCTCCCTACAAGCAACATCGAGGTGACCACGCCCACCTTGACCACAGCCATGCCCCCCTGGCACCTGGTGATAAATAAGTGGGTTTTGGGTTGCAGTTTGGGCACTCGGGCTCTAAAAGGTTCGCCATCACTGTGCTAGGCCAAAGCAGGATTTGTGATTTACTCAGTACAGGTAGTCCTTGACTTAAAGACTGATCACATAGCAACATGTGGTTACACAACTGCATTTTAAATTGCATTCGTGGTTTTCAGCAAAACTATGCTGTAGAAAGCAGTGGTTTCGCTTAACATCCAGCACAAATATATATATATATATATATAATTGGGTTGGTCATATGACCGAGCAATTTAATGACTGTTATGACTTACAACTGCTGTGGGCAGGCCACCCACCACAGTTAAAGAATCAATACAACAGCATGTTGTATGAATGTAGTTATTGTATGTTTCGAATATGTCAAAGGCCACCAGGATATGGACTCACTGCTGCCAGTTTGCTATCACCACCAGGGGACAACTTGCCACAGCCAATTCGCCACAGGAGAACGCGCTGCGGGACAATTCAACAATTTTATTCCTTAAAAAATTATTTTTAAAAATTATTTTAATTTTGTCATTCACATTTCATTTTGTCCCTCCTTTCAGATCAGGGGTGTCAAACTGCTGGCCCGCAAGCCGGATGCATCATGCCGAAACCACGCCCACAGGGAAAATCGCAATACGTCATGACACGTCACATGGCGAGTTTGACACCCCTATTTTAGATCCTTTCTTTAACGATCCTGTTTCACCATTTCTTCGATATTATGTAACTTTTCCCCTGTGGCGAATTGGCTGCGGTGAGTTGGCTGTGTCCAGTTGTCCTAGACCAGTGGTGGCGAACCTATGGCACGCAGGCCAGAGGCGGCACTCAGAGCCCTCTCTGTGGGCATGCACACCATCGCCCCAGCCCCACCTCCCCCCACAGCCCTCTCCTCACCAGCAGCCCCCCTCCCCGGAGATTTGCTCCCAAGCGCGGCCCGCACGGAGCAGTGCAGCCAAGGACGTGGCAGCCAGGCAGCAGGGACAAGACTCCATCCTTCCGCCCCGTCACGTGCAGATGATGCTGCGGGGCGCAGGTGGAGGGCGTGGCTGCCGTGGTGCTACTGGGCCGGCTGGGTGATCTGTGGCGGGCTGTGGAGGCGAGTGGCCCTGCGGAGGGGCAATTTTGGGGCACTCCGTCTCTAAAAGGTTCGCCATCACTGCCCTAGAGCAGGGCTAGGCCACCTCGGCTCTTTTATGACTGGTGGACTTCAACTCCCAGAATTCCTGAGCCAGCCTGGCTCAGCTTGGAAACCTCTCCCTTTCCCCTCAGCATGGCTGGCTCAGGAATTCTGGGAGTTGAAGTCCACGAGTCATAAAAGAGCCAAGGTGGCCTACCCCTGCGCCTAGACCTTCCAGGATAGCCGGGTTATCACTAGGGCCACCTTGTGGCAAAGATTGCCTGGTGAAAATGCAGTTCAGTTTTGACCACACACCTGCAGAAGCAAGACCCCTGCTTGAGAAGGATATAGAAATATTTTATTTGTCTCTAGTGTTATAAAAAAAAAAAAAAACCCCAAAAACAACCAGCTACCTTTAAGCTGCCTGCAAGAAGCCCCCCGTGGCTTGTTCTTCAGGTGCTCCTGAGCAGGTCTTCATACTTCTCATCGTAGGAGCCCTTTCCGTGGACAAGCAGCAGGCACGGCTTCTCCCCCAGCATGCCAACAACGGTCACTGTGGTTTCATAGGCCACGTTGTCTCTGGAACGAGAGAATGGCAAGAAGTGAGTCCTCCCTTTGACAAGAACACCACGAAAGGGGCCTACGACAACTCAACTCGCCGCCCCGGGACAAGAGTTGCACTAATATTGAAGGAGTAGTCCAACAGAACCAATGAAGGATGCCAAAGGAGGGACAAAATAAAGCACGAATGACAGAAACTAAAATAATTTTGAGTAATTGAATTGTTGAATTGTCCTGCAGCGAGTTGTCCAGCGGTGACTTGGCTGCGGAGAATAGACCGTGGTGAGTTGTCCCGTTCCGGTTCAACTCGCCTGCTGCTCCTTCATCCACTCTTCTCAGTTCAAAGCAAGCTGAGGGCTTGCCTATCCAGGTAGTCCTCGACTTACGACTGAGCCCAGCATTTCTGCTGTTAAGTGAGACATTTGCTAAGTATGTTTTGCCCCATTTCATAGTCTTTCTTAATAATAGTAGTAGTAGTAAAGTTGGAAGGGACCTTGAGGTCATCTAGTCCAACCCCCTGCTCAGGCAGGAAACCCTATACCATTTCAGACAAATGGCTGCCCAGTCTCTTCTTAAAAACTTCCAGTGTTGGAGCGTTCACTGCTTCTGGAGGCAGGTTGTTCCACTGGTTAATTGTTCTAACTGTCAGGAAGTTTCTCCTTAGTTCCAGATTGCTTCTCTCCTTGATCAGTTTCCATCCGTTGCTTCTCGTCCTGCCTTCAGGCACCTTGGAGAATAGCTTGACTCCCTCTTCTTTGGGGCGGCCCCTGAGATATTGGAACACTGGTACAGTGTTTCTTGCCACAGTGAAGTTAACAACATGGTCGTTAGTGTGAATCTGGCTTCCCTGTTGACTTTGCTTGTCAGAAGGCTACAAAATGGGATTACATGACCCCGGGACTCTGTGACCGTCATAAACAGGAGTCAGTTGCCAAGCGTCCGAATTTTGATCCCGTGACTGTGGGGATACTGCAATAGCTGTGGGGATACTGAAAAAGGGTCATGTGTCATTTTTTTCGGTGCTGTTGTATCTTTGAATGTTAACTGGATGACTGTAAGTCGAGGACTGCCTGTATTCCAGCAGTGAGAAGAATCATGGTTCGTGGTGGCATGCTGCAGAAGAAGACCTGAAGAAAACAGCTGACTTTTTCCTGATCCAAATCTTCTAGAACAGGCCCGGCCAAACTGCCTGGTTTGGGGACGTCAACTCACTCAAGGTCCTAGAATTGAGAGGAACCTCTTGAGACCATCAAGTCTAACTCAGGGCAAGGTCGAAGCGGAAGACTCTCTCAGTGTGGATCATCTGATGAATGAGAGCTTGCCACTATCATCTTCCCTGGCAATTCAGAACAGAGTTGGAAGGGATCTTGGAGTACATTTAAGCAAGAAAAACCAAATGCACAGGTATAGTATAGGGGGTACCTTGCTCAATAGTAGTAACTGTGAGAGGGACCTCGGAGTCCTAGTGGACAATCACTTAAATATGAGCCAGCAGTATGTCAAAAAGGCCAACACAGTGCTAGGCTGCATTAACAGAGGGATAGAATCAAGATCACGTGAAGTGTTAATACCACTTTACAATGCCTTGGAATGCTGCATCCACTTTTGGTCACCACGATGTAAAAAAGATGCTGAGACTCTAGAAAGAGTGCAGAGAAGAGCAACAAAGATGATCAGGGGACTGGAGTCTAAAGCATATAAGGAACGGCTGCTGGAATTGGGCATGTCTAGTTTAATGAAGAGAAGGACGAGGGGGGGACATGATAGCTGTGTTCCAGTATCTCAGGGGCTGCCCCAAAGAAGAGGGAGTCAAGCTATTCTCCAAGGCGCCTGAAGGCAGGACAAGAAGCAACGGATGGAAACTAATCAAGGAGAGAAGCAACCTAGAACTAAGGAGAAACTTCCTGACAGTGAGAACAATTAACCAGTGGAACAACCTGCCTCCAGAAGCGGTGAATGCTCCAACACTGGAAATTTTAAAGAAGAGACTGGACAGCCATTTGTCTGAAATGGTATAGGGTTTCCTGCCTGAGCAGGGGGACTAGATGACCTCCAAGGTCCCTTCCAACTTTATTATTATTATTATTATTATAACCCCCTGGCTCAGATAGGAAACCGTATGCCATTTCAGACATCGGAAGCGGTAGGACTGAAATGCATCATTTCCCGCACCCCCGCTCAAATGTTTTTAAATGGGAATGGGAGCGGTATGGCTTTGGAAGGCAAAAACCATTTTCATTCCCCCCGTGAAAACTCCCCAAGTGACACCGTTTTGAAACTTGGGAACTTTTAAAAGCAGGGCGAGAAGCTTTCCTCCCTTCCGATCTTCCTTTCGGGAGGTGGAAGATCCCATGCTGTGCCAAAGCCCTTTGCCACCAAATTTCCACGGTGCAGGGCAGTCGTATTCCCTAATGGGCGATGAACAAGGATAACTCAGTTATCCTTGAGCAAGATCATGCAAGATCAGGTTTTCGACATCTGCCTTTCGTCTGGGGCTTGGGGACATATGCAGAAGAACCACGAGGGGCTTCCCCTGACCCACCTGGGCGTGAAGCGGACCACCAGTTGGGCTTTGGTAGCGGTGCTACCTTTGCGAGCCTCAAGGATGCCGCTGTTTGGAGAGATGGAAAACACTTCGGGATCCTTATGCCGTTCATCTTCAGCTTTAAAAGGAAATTAAGAAGTGCTGGTTAAAGTTTCAACAGATATTCTTAAAAGGAAGATTATCATCCTGAACTAATCCTTGGCTGCTGCTAAGAATACTTGTTCATTTGATTTTTAGCTTGCCTTTATAGCAGAGGTACTCAACCTTGGCAACTTTAAGACTTGTGGACTTCAGCTCCCAGAATTCTTCAGCCAGCTTTGCTGGCTGAGGAATTCTGGGAGTTGAAGTCCACAAGTCGTAAAGTGGCCAAGGTTGGAGACCCCTGCTCTATAGGTAACGTAAGGCAGCAAACATATCTAACACACCTTTCATCTCAACAACCCTGTGAGTTGGATTGGATTGAGATGCAAGAGAACCCAAGGTTATCCAAACAGCTTTTGTGCCTAAGGCAGGAACTCCCAGTCTCCTGATGATTAATTAGCCCAAAGTCACCCAGCTAGCTTCATGCCTAAGGTAGCTCTAGAATTCACCATCTCCTGGCTTCTAGGCCAGCATCTTCACCAAGCTAGCTCAAATTTCAGTTGAAATTGCTCCCGATTTACTTTTTTTTTTTAAAAGTTCCTTTGAATCAATCTTGACCCCTCAAAACTACATATACAAACCCCTGCAGGTTTTAGCAACAGTTTTGGAAGAAATTTCCTTCTTTCAAGGGCTGAGATTTGGCTCCAACTCTAGTTGAGTTAATGAATAAAGCAGGACTAGAATTCACTTCTGATGTCTAGCCTAAGTTTTTAACTACTACACCAAGCTGGCTCCCACTGAATTTATACTATAGATTTATTCTATCTATATCCTTTACAACTACAATCTCTCTCTCTCTCTCTCATCTATGTCTATCTGTCTATCTAATTTATCATCTATCTATCTTCTATCTCATCTATCATCTAAGGAGAAACTTCCTGACAGTGAGAACAATTAACCAGTGGAACAACCTGCCTCCAGAAGCGGTGAATGCTCCAACACTGGAGGTTTTTAAGAAGAGACTGGACAGCCATCTGTCTGAAATGATATAGGGTTTCCTGCCTGAGCAGGGGGTTGGACTAGATGACCTTCAAGGTCCCTTCCAACTTTACTACTACTACTACTACTACTACTACTACTACTACTACTACTACTACTACTACTACTATTATTATTATTATTATTATTATTATTATTATTATATCTATCATTTATCTATCTAATCTATCTAATCTATTTATCTATATCTTCTATCTATCATCTATCATCTCTATCATGTTTATCTATGTATGTATCTATGTATATATGTATCTATCATCTGTCTCTATCTTTCTATCATCTCTATCATCTATCATCTATCATCTATCAATCTATCTATCTATATCTCTATCTATCATCTATCTATCTATCTATCTATCTATCTATCTATTTTCGTCTGTCTGTATATCTATCTCTATCACATGTCTGTCTGTCTGTCTGTCTGTCTGTCTGTCTGTCTATCTATTTTCGTCTGTCTGTCTATCTATCTCTATCACGTCTGTCTGTCTGTCTGTCTATCTGTCTATCTGTCTGTCTATCTATCTATCTATCTATCTATCTATCTATCTATCTATCTATCTATCTATCTATCTATCTATCTATCTATCTATCTATCAAAATAAGTCAAACGCTTAAAAATGCTCTGCATCAAAATGCAGATAATTTCTTCCATTCTGATTGATTCTAGTCCAGCTCTGCAAATATATATATATATATATATAATACAGAATTTAAGAGATGGCCCTCCCTATAAGGAACTCTGTGTCAGTACCACAAAAAACCAGCCCAACTATTTCTCTTACGCAGGAAAGCTGCCCAGTAGCTTCTGCATCCACTGCGGTTCACCAGAAGTACACCTTCAGACCTTGTTTGGTTAACTAGGCAGGTTTTAAAATCAAGCATTTCACAAGAGAGCTCAAACATTGGGATGGTCAGGTATGCAGTCAACGGGAGCACCTGCAACAAGATCAAGTGCCAGAGCCTGTGAGGTCACAAGGAAAAATATTTGAGAAGGCGAAGGTCTTCCCTGGCTGACCTTGTGGGATGGGAAAAGAAATATTCTAGTTTAGTAAGTATCTAAGGCGGGATCTGGGTGTGAACTTTGTGGGCAAAGACCTCTGGAAGAAACCATAAGGACATGGTTATCATGTATGTCATGATGTCACCGCACCACGACCCAAATCAAATGAAGAAAGTCTCTGAAAACATGGCTGCCCTTCCAGGCCTTGGGGCAAGATGGCAGCTGAGTTCTATAGGATGTGAACGTTCAGTTCCCAGAATTCTCCAGCCAGCCTTCTGGAAGTTGAAGACCACACATCTGAAAGTTGCCAAGGCTGAGAAAAACTGGTGCAAGAATACCTAGAATCTGTTTTTCATTTTTTATTCTTCCTACCTTTTTAAAATATAAGCCACCCAGAATTATTTGGAATAAAGGTAGACTCTAAATTGTATTAAACCAACCAACCAACCAATAAAATATTTTGCTTCACCTGCACATATTCCTTATGGGCAATAATTTCACACATGCATTATGATGCATATAATGTCACTCGTGGCTGGTTTTGTTTCAGTGCAAACCACTTCATGCATCTGATAAGTGAACTTGCACTTCACATAGGTTAAGCCTTTTAATAAAATAGGTTGGTTGGAAGAGAGTTATCAGCCTTTGTTTCAAGCAAACTAGGTGAAAGGCAGCAATATAATCCATCTAACCCAGGCAAAACCCAGTCACACTAGATATCCTCTTCTCATAGTTAAGCAATATTCTATGTCAGCTATTTAAAACTGAACATTTGTTACCTTTAATACCAACAGTTTTCTGGATAGATGCAAGAAACATAATTAAATTAAAGTTTTGGGAAGAAGAAGAAGAAGAAGAAGAAGAAGAAGAAGGAGAAGGAGGAGGAGGAGGAGGAGGAGGAGGAGGAGGAGGAGAAAGTTCAGATTTAGCTGCTCAGTGCTGATCCAAGACTCAGCTCTGGATACGCCAAGGAAAATGGATTTATGAAAGGCTGTGGAGGAGATGCAGCTAAAAATGTTTTAATAGCCCATTCTGATAGAGATTCTGTCCCATTCAAGCCTTCCAAAATTCCCATGGATAGCCATAGCAACAGCATTTAGACTTATATATCGCTTCACGGTGCTTTGCAGCCTTTCTGAGCGGTTTATAGAGTTAGCCTATAGCCCCTAACAATCTGAGTCCTCATTTTACCGACCTCAGAAGGATGGAAGGCTGAGTCAACCTTGAGCCAGTCAGGATCAAACTGCTGGCAGTGGGCAGACTCAGCCTATAATCCTGCATTCCAACCACAGCTCTATAAAGATGTGCAAGAAAGTAAAAGAATTACGGGATTCACCCCAAAGGAGTATGTCCTTCTGTTCAATTTGTCATCTGCATGAAGTTGGACAAATAAAAATGGCAGCTTCTAGTTTTCCAGCCTCCACTTACCTGCGTAGCTTTGTTGCTGTACTCAATGATAAGATCCTGTTTAAACTCCAGGATCTTCTCCCCGCTGTCCTGCTGGATCACTTGGAGCCCTGTTGGCAGATGGTCCTCTGGGAGATGCTGGTAGGTGAGTAACTCAAAGGTTGTGAGAAATGACACCTTCACCTATCAACAACCAGATATAAAGGGCAAAGCACAGAGGTAAATTGGCAGGATGGCCAAGAGTTGAAGAAACAGGCAACTGGATGATAGGTAGTCTTCAATTTATGACCACAGTTGAGCCCAAAATTTTAATTGCCCCGTTTTACGACCTCCCTTGCCACAGTGGTTAAGTGAATCGCTGCAACTGTTTTGCCCCGTTTTACGACCTCCCTTGCCACAGTGATTAAGTGAATCACTGCAACTGTTAAGTGAGTCACACGGTTGTTAAGTGAGTCTGGCTCCCCCCATCGTCTTTGCTTGCCAGAAGGTCGCAAAAGGGGATCACGTGACCCCGGGACGCTGCGACTGTCATAAATATGAAACAGTGGCCAAGCGGCTGAATTTTGATCATGTAACCACAGGAATGCCGCAGTGGTCATTAAGTATGAAAAATAGTCATAGGTCACTTTTTTCAGTGCCATTATAACTTCGAACGATCACTAAATGAACTGTTGTAAGTTGAGAACTGCTTGAATTGCCAGTTTAACCAATTTCAGTATCTGTAGTGTGCAAAAAGACTACATACTTATGCACAAACATGTTTCATAGGCAAATCCTTTGTCCAGAAGACCTATCCAACTCCTTGATTAGTCTATGACAGGGGTAGGCAACCTTGGCTCTTTTATGACTCGTGGACTTCAACTCCCAGAATTCCTAAGCCATAAAAGAGCCAAGGTTGCCTACCCCTGGTCTATGAAAACAATGAGATGATTTAAAGTTTTACTTCAAGCTGCAAGGTAGTCAGAGGGAGAGAAAAAGAGACTAAAGGCATCAAAAGGCTTTTTAAAACACATCAGCCGTCCAATCTAGTGGAGGCAGGTTGTTCCACTGATTGATTGTTCTAACTGTCAGGAAGTTTCTCCTTAGTTCTAGGTTGCTTCTCTCCTTGGTTAGTTTCCATCCGTTGCTGCTTGTTCTGCCTTCAGGTGCTTTGGGGAACAGCTTGACTCCCTCTTCTTTGTGGCAGCCCCTGAGATATTGGAACACTGCTATCATGTCCCCCCTCGTCCTTCTCTTCGTTAAACTAGACATCCCCAATTCCAGCAACCGTTTCTTATATGCTTTAGCCTCCAGTCCCCTAATCATCTTTGTTGCTCTTCTCTGCACTCTTTCCAGAGTCTCAGCATCTTTTTTACATTTTTACATACATTTGTGAAATGGCCACAGCCCAGTAGTGGGCTGTGGGCCGAGGGTTGGGGACCCCTGCTCTAGATAAGCCACAACCAGTTCCTGCAACCGTTCTTCATATGTTTTACTCTCCAAGCCTTTAGTCATCCTAGTTGCTCTTCTCTTTTTCCAAAGTCTCAACATCTTTTTTGTAATGTGATCGAAACTGGATGTAGTATTCCAGGTGTGGCCTTACTAAGGCTTTATAAAGCAGTACTAATACTTAGTGTGATTTTGATTCTATGCCTCTGTTTATACCACCAAGGATTGTATTAGCTTTTTTGGCTGCTGGCACACACGGATGGCTCATGTTTAAGTCCACCTGGATCTAACCCACTATGATCCTAAGCTGCCCAACATCCCTTGAACAAGACCGTACCAACATATTTTCTAGTGCGTAGAGTAACAGGTGTGCTCCTCCTTCATCTCTTTCATTCTGAGATGTTTTCACGCTCTTTGCAGGGTCCACGCCAGAGATAGAGAAGGGAGTGGATAAAAGAAGGTTGAATGCCAGAGGGGTCTCTGTGTTATTGGTGAGCTTCACGTTCAGAGTGGTAGCTGAATAGATCAGCACCTAAAGGAGAAAATGAACAGAATCGGTTTATATCAGCGCATTTTAGACATGCCATTTCTAGGACAGGCATTCTTTCTTCGCCTGCCCCCCCTTGTAAGACTTCCAATGCCCCAAATATTGCTATTTGGCAGCTACAGGTAATTCTTGACTGATAACCATTTGTTTAGTGACTGTTAGAAATTACAACAGTATCCCAATTGTTAGATGATCAAAATTCAGACAGAATAACAGAGTTGGAAGGGACCTTGGAGGTCTTCTAGTCCAACCCCCTGCTCATACAGGAAACCCTACACCATTTCAGACAAATGGCTGTCCAGTCTCTTCTTAAAAACTTCCAGTGTTGGAGCATTCACAACTTCTGGAGGCAGGTTGTTCCACTGGTTAATTGTTCTAACTGTCAGGAAGTTTCTCCTTAGTTCCAGGTTGCTTCTCTCCTCGATTAGTTTCCACCTGTTGCTTCTTGTCCTGCTTTCAGGCGCTTTGGAGAATAGCTTGACTCCCTCTTCTTTGGGGCAGCCCCTGAGATACTGGAACACTGCTATCCTGTCCCCCCTCGTCCTTCTCTTCATTAAACTAGACGTACCCAATTCCAGCAACCGTTCCTTATATGTTTTAGCCTCCAGTCCCCTGATCATCTTTGTTGCTCTTCTCTGTACTCTTTCTAGAGTCTCAACATCTTTTTTACATCGTGGTGACCAAAACTGGATGCAGTTTATTATTTTATGGCCAATGTATTGTGACCAATTAACTGATTTTAGGAACAAATCAGGGTTGTTCCACATAAAACAGTGGCCTTGTGTTCACTTGAAAAGTCCTCTCTATCTCCCTTCTAACTATTCTTGGATTGAGCTGTTCCAAAATGATTTTTTCCAAATAACAAATATACAGGTAGTCCTCGACTTATGACCACAATTGAGCCCAAAATTTATGTTGCTAAGGGAGAAATTTATTAAGTGAATTTTGCCCCATTTTACGACTTTTCTTGCCATCGTTTTCAAGTGAATTTCTGCAGTTGTTAAGTTAGTCACAGGGTTGTTAAGGTCACAAAAGATGATCACTTGGCCCCGGGACACTGTGACCGTCATCAATATGAGTCAGTTGCCAAGCATCCCAATTTTGATCACATGTCCATGGGAATGCTGCAATGGTTGTAAGTGTGAAAATGGTCATAAGTCACTTTTTTCAGTGCTGATGTAACTTCGAACAATCACTAAATGAACTGTTATAAGACAAGGATCTGTATAAAAAAAAACATATCCTTTTTTTTTTCTCCTGTGCAAAATGCAAGCACTTTGGTGATCTCAGAAGCAGAAAAGCATTACTTACATCCTTGACAAGGGGTTCTGGGATTAAACTGCTGGCCACTGCGTGGAACACCAACCCTTTCTCAAGATCTGTTTCAATTGTCAACCTTCAGGAAGAAAGCAGAATATTGTGACTTACTGGAAAATGAGAACAAATATAGCAGGAAAATGTAAGCAATCAAAAACAGTCTTCCAAAGTCCAGAAAATGATGAAAGGTGAAAATAAAGATGGAAATCATACACCAATCTCTGGATGGAGCCATGCTCGAGGTCTTCCAACTTGACAACTTTAAGACTTGTGAACTTCAACTCCCAGCATGTCTGGCTGGGGAATTCTGGGAGTTGAAGTCCAAAAATCTTGCCAGGTGACTGAAATCACCCCCCAGGGATAGAATGGAAGCAACAATCTATCCTTGCAGTGTATCTCCTAGAAATGGCCCAAGCAGCCATGTTCTAGGAACAGAAGATATTTACAGAGACCAAAATTGCTGGGATTATCCAGCTCCGTCATGACATCTCCAGCTTTACCTGAACTAGCTTCCAAAGGATATTTTAGGGGGCATCGGAGCAAGAATCTCAGAATGGTAAGTTGGAAAGAATCACAAGGAACATTTAGGCCAGGGGTCTTCAAACGTGGCCCTTTTATGACTTGTGGACTTCAACTCCCAGAATTCCTCAGCCAGCATGCCTGGTTGAGGAATTCTGGGAGTTGAAGTCCACAAGTCATAAAAGGGCCACGTTTGAAGACCCCTGATTTAGGCCAACATCTGTATTATATGGGACAACAGTTCCATCACTCAAGAGAGATGATTGTCTAGCCCAGTGATGGCGAACCTTTTAGAGACTGAGTGCCCAAATTGCAACCCAAAACCTACTTATGCATCATTGAGTGCCGGGTGGGTGTGGCCCATTGGGTGGGTGTGGCCAATTGGGTCGGTGTGGCCCATCGGGTGGGCGTGGCTGTGGTGGTAACAGCAGACTGGGTGGGACTAAAAAGTTCAATCAATCAATTCCAACTTTGCAAGATCTTTCCCCCCCCACCCTCGAGAAGTTGAAATTGACTGATTGAACCTTTTTTTTTTGCACATGGCGGTGGAGGCCTAAAGCGAAAAGGTTTTATAAAACCCAGCCGAAGGCCTAGGACTGGGGCGACGGCCCGTGTGCCCAGAGAGAGGGCTCTGAGTGCCCCTTCTGGCATCCGTGCCATAGGTTCGCCACCAATGGCCTAGCCTCCTCCTTAAAAAGATGGATGGTTTCTCCAGAAATGGAGAAACCTTAACTTTTACAGGTAGACTGTTCTACTATGTCTTGCTGTCAGAAAGTTACTCTTTCTATTGAAAGAAAATCTAAGTTCTGCAGTTTATATCCATTATTTCTAGTCCTAGTTTTTATGGCCATGATGTAGATCAACTCCATCATCCAGGTATCTTCTTTTTATGGATCTGAATACCAATATCTTGTCTCCTCTCCAGCTTATTTTGCCCAGCCTTGTTTTCCCTACCCTGTACCTCCCCTAACTTGTCTGTAACACTGCGAAAATGGGATGCCCAGAATCATAAAGGTACACAGGTAGTCCTCAATTTACAAGAGTTCATTTAGTGACCGTTCAAAGTTATAACAGCACTGAAAAAAGTGACTTATAATGATTGCAGCAGCAGCATCCCCAGGGTCATGGGATCAAAATTCAGATCCTTGGCAACTGACAGCTGCACTGTCATGTCGTCATGTCATCACCTTTTGCAACTTTCCGAAAAACAAAGTCAATAGGGAAACCAGATTCAATTAACAACCAGGTCACCAAATTAACAGCTGCAATTGTGACAAGGGAGGCCATAAAATGGAGCAGAGTTCACTTAACAAATGTTTCGCTTAGCAACAGAAATCTGGGGCTAAATTATGGTTGTAAGTCAAAGGACTACCTGTACAGCAGTGGTCTCACCAGTGCCAAATAAAGGCCCTAATTTCTTCCCTGATCCTCACATGTCATCACTGACCAAAGGCAAGAGAGGCAGTTTGGTGTACTGGTTAAGGGGCTAGCCTAGAAACCAGAAGACATGAGTTCTAGTTCTGCTTTAGCCAGCTGGGTAATTCTAGGCCAATCATCAGGAGACAGTGAGTCCTTGTCCCACTGTTGGCAAGAGGACTTTGGGTCAGTACCGTGTTTTCCCGAAAATAAGATCCACCCAGGAAATAAGCCCTAGCCTGATTTTTTTTAGCATGCTCCAAATATAAGCCCTGCCCCAAAATAAGCCCGGGGGATGGGAGTGGCCAGCATAGGAGACAGCAAGCGTGTGGGAGCTGATGGTGTCTGGTAGCAGCTGCAGCCCGAGCAGCAAAGGTAGCTCCGAGCACGGAGGCAGAGGCGGAGGGAAGTGAGACAGGTGATCAGGATGTGCTGCGCAGCCGCCTGGCTCATGTGAGGCTCGCGGGAGGCTCACACGGCAACCCCAGCAGCAGGTGGAGGCAGAGCCACTGGGGGAAGGCAGGTGATCCCGATGCGCTGTCTGTCCCTCCGTCTCTCAGCTTGCCCGCAGCCATGCCAGGATCGGCTACCTCTCTCCCCTCCATGCCTCTGCCTCCGCCTGCTGCCAGTGTCGCCACGTGAGCCTCCTATGAGTCTCCCGTGAGCCAGGTGGATGTGCAACACGTCCGGGTCACCCGCCTCCCTCCCCACCCCTGCCGTGTGCTTACCGCCTCTTGTGCACGCACCGGGGGGGGAATGGGACGCCCGGCCAGGCTGATCACCTGGATACCGTGTCTCCCTCCAAAAAAGCCCTAATGCCTCTTTTGGTGCCAAAGAAAACATAAGACTGGGTCTTGCTTCACTTCAATGGCATCCTGCCGTAAAAGGGAAGGAGGGGGAGAGCAAGGGGACATAGGGAGGGGCGAGGATGACAGGATGGGAGGACCAGAGATGCCAGCCCAGAATAGAGCCTGGCAGATCCAAGGACACAAGAGTGAGAACGGCATGCAAACGCCCAACAAACAGGCGCCAAGCTATGGGACTGTGACCAAAACACTTAGTTTGAATAACCATTGGACATTTATGAAAGGGCCGAAGGGGGAGGGCCCGGGAGGAGGAAAAAAGCACTGGTTTTACATGGGAATATTCAGATCTGGCTTTGCTAGGCTGTCACCAATTGGCTTCAGTATTAAAATACTTTTCACTAGAGATGGGGTTGAGGGTCTTTCTTTCCAGAAAATCCGAGCTGGGACAGGCCTGACAATTACGCATGCTCGCCATTTTGCGTTACAGCAGGGGTGTCAAACTCAATGTCATTGAGGGCCGCATCAGCATTGCGGTTGTCCTCGGGGTGGGTGGGTAGGTGTGGCCAGGGTGGGAGTGGCCTACTGGGTGGGTGTGGCCAGCTCTACATCATTCACGTCAAGGGTGCCTGTGGGGGCCTGGGCAGGAGTGGGACAGATCTGAGGGTCTCTGGCAGAAGGGGGTGGGACCAGGGCAAGTGCCAAGGCATGGTCCACTGGAGGAGCCTCACTGTTCCTCTCAGGCCATGCGGGGGGTGGGGGGGCTTATGGATCTAAGACTGAATGTGTTTCAGCATAGATGGCCACCACAAAATTATACATTTGATCCCAGCCGGCCTGGGCCAAACACAAGGCAGCGGGGGCCGTTCCCTCACTGTTTCCAGGATGGCTTCGCGGGCCACATGAAACCACTTCGCGGGCTGCATCCGGCCCCCGGGCCTTGTGTTTGACATGTCTGCGTTATAGGTAGTCCTCGAGATATGACTATTATTGAGCCCAAAATTTATGTTGCTAAGTGAAACATCTGTTAAGTGAATTTTGCCCCATTTTACTACTTTCCTTGTGACATTTTTGTTAAGGGAATCGCTGCAGTTCTTAAATAAATAACATGGCTGTCAAGTGAATCTGGTTTCCCCCACTGAATTTGCTTATCAGAAGTTCGCAAAAGGGGATCACGTCACTCTGGGGCACTGCGACCGTCCTAAATATGAGTCGGTTGCCAAGAGTCTGAATGTGGATCACGTGACCATGGGGATGCTGCAATGGTCGTCAGTGTGAAAAACGGTCACAAGTCAGTTTTTTTCAGTGCCGTTATAAATGTGAATAGTCACTAAATGAATTGTTGTAAATCAAGGATTGCCTGTAATTATAAAGCAACAAAGGCAGGATAAAAATCTAATAGATAAATAAAATAAATAAGACAGTCGTATTTCAGAATATGCCCCTTTAACATCAAGTATTAGCTTACAGAGCAGGCTTGACAAATGCTTGCAAATCAATCCTCAGTGGGGCAAGAGAATGGCCATCTTCACGAGTTACTTTCTCAGGGACTTTCCGAATAATCTGAAGGAGGGGAAAAGTCAAAAAGGACAAAATTAGATTGGGCAATCTTTCACTTTCAGTTTACAGAATTTATTTCCATAACTCCGACATGTAAATATTAATATTCTATCCGAGACTAGCGACGATTATGTTACACGGTAACTTACCGTGAATGATAAAACTCTGCCTTTCAAATGAGCTGCAACCAATTTGGGAAGGAAAAAAAAGAATCAAGGAAACAAGGTGTTTTCATAACTATATACGGGTAGTCCTCGAGTTACAACAGTTCATTTAGCGATCGTTCGAAGTTACAACGGCACTGAAAAGGTGACTTAGGACCATTTTTTCACACTTGCAACATCCCCACGGCCACGTGATTAAAATTCAGATGCTTGGCAACTGACTCATATTTAGGAAGGTTGCAATGTTTCAGAGTCATGTGATCCCCTTTTGCGATCTTCTGACAAGCAAAGTCAATGGGGAAGGCAGATTCAATAAACAACCGTGTTACTAACTTAGCAGCTGCAGTGATTCACTTAACGACGGTGGCAAGGGAGGTCGTAAAATGGGGCAAATCTCAGTTAACAACTGTCTCACTTAGGAATAGAAATTTTGGACCCAATTGTGGTCGTAAGTTGAGGACTACCTGTGATGTTCATTTTTTAAAAAAATGCAGCATACAAATCCTAAAGAGAACAGCGTGCTTGTTGATGTCAGGAAGAACTGCTTTTTGATTTCAATGTTCTTTCCTACCCAAACCTGATCATCCCAAACACATCCAGCATCATCAGTCAGCCCCATCAGACCTGGTAGGAGAAGGAGACGCTGCAGGTACCGTCTGCTAGGAATATACATTGGGTGAGTCTGGAGCAGGGTTAGGCCACCTTGGCTCTTTTATGACTCGTGGACTTCAACTCCCAGAATTCCTGAGCCAGCCATGCTGACGGGAAAGGGAGAGGTTTTCAAGCTGAGCCATGCTGGCTCAGGAATTCTGGGAGTTGAAGTCCACGAGTCATAAAAGAGCCAAGGTGGCCTACCCCTGGTCTGGAGAGACGGGACTTCTTTGCTGTGGCACCTTCTTATGAAACATTCTCCCGTGAAATTAGGTCAGCTCCACCCTCTTTATGTTCCAGAAATCCCTCAAGACCTGGTTATGTCACTAGGCCTGGGACTCCCAAGAAACCACTGTGATATCTTAAGTCTTCAATGGCTTTGAAATTCATTGAATCTGGTACTCAGTGCATTTTGACGTGAAAATTTTGTCCTGGTCCTCATTGTTTGTTTGGTACTCAACGCACAAGCTAGAACTTGTTGGTATCAGCTGCCTTGTTACTCCCGTCATTATTCCTTATGGGAAAAATTTATCATTTATGGTGCTCATCCTGCATCCCGGAACCAATCCGGGAAGCAGTTCCCTTTTGAAAAAGCGCTTTTGGGACACCCATGACCTGGATGACTGAGAATCTCCATAGACAAGGCAAGGATGGATTGAAAAATTAATACTAAAAGTTAATTAGAAGGCTAGGGGAGGGTTTTCAGGATGTAATCAGCCCCAGGGCTGGGTGTTCTTCTAGGAGCCCCAAGCCAGGCCACAGAGCCATGTTTTTACACCTTTACCGAAGGCCAGAATAGTGGAGTCCAGCCTAACCACCAGAGGTAGAATATTCCACAAAGCTCCAGCCTCTTCTTGGATCCCACCTGTTGCAATTCTTTGGCTGACGGGGGGTCCCTAACATGTTCTCCCTGCCTGATCTTGATCTATCTTCTCGTGAAGTGGACAGCCAAATACACTTGATTCTTAAATAAATAAATCCAGGCAACTGACAGTAAAGGGCTAAGTGATGGAGTTTAGTTAGCAAGCAATTTTTAACCTAAATTTGGGATGAATCCCATCAAACAAGGAGAGGGTTTTAAGGACTGTGTCAAAATGTCAGAAGATTGGCCAACAAAGCTGCCGCTTGGCCAACTCTTCAGCAGCCCCCTTTAGGATACTGGAATAAAACCCATGTCTGTTACTATTTGATTGACAGAGGATCTGCCACCAAAATAATAATAATAATAATAATAATAATAATAATAATAATAATAATAATAATAATAATAATAATAATAATAATAATAATAATAATAATAATAATAATAGTAGTAGTAGTAGTAGTAGTAGTAGTAGTAATAATAATAATAATAATAATAATAAAGTTGGAAGGGACCTTGGAGATCATCTAGTCCAACCCCCTGCTCAGGCAGGAAACCCTACTGTCAACGCTGCAAATACTGTATATTCTTGCTTTGACAATGTCAAGTGTCTGAGTAACGAAACACTTAAAACCTACATCATTTCAGACAAATGGCTGTCCAGTCTCTTCTTAAAAACTTCCAGTGTTGGAGCATTCACCGCTTCTGGAGGCAGGTCGTTCCACTGGTTAATTGTTCTAATTGTCAGGAAGTTTCTCCTTAGTTCTAGGTTGGTTCTCTCTTTAGTTAGTTTCTACCCGTTGCTTCTTGTCCTGCCTTCAGGCGCTTTGGAAAATAGCTTGACTCCCTCTTCTTTGGGGCAACCCCTGAGATACTGGAACTCTGCTATCATGTCCCCCCCTCGTCCTTCTCTTCATTAAACTAGACATACCCAATTCCAGCAGCCTTTCCTTATATATTTTAGTCTCCAGTCCCCTAATGTGCAGATGCTGAGAAATGACTTCCCCAGCTTCTTGGATTGGATCCCGACAGACTGAGGCACATGTGACTGAGTTGAAGAAAATGGAATAAAAACTCTTCTTCTCCACCACAGGGTGAGAAGCCCTGGTGAATATATCTGGCTGTGGGAGAGAGAAGGAAACTCATCCAAGGGAGATACAGGTATCTTATACATTACACCTAAAAAAACAAGACGGCCTGATTTTTAAGGCTCAACGTCACAGCTTCCTCATTCTGCAGAAAAGCCCGATTCGCTGGAGAGCAAAAGGGAAACAAAAAGGGAAAAAAAAGAACTTGCAAAGAATCAAATGAACCTCGCTTTGTGTACCTCTCTGTCCAGACTCATGAAGCCCAGCGCAAAACCTTCACATTCAAACTTATGAATGATTTCCGGAAGCATCAGAGGAGTGAAGGAGATGTGAATGGCAGCGGCGCCCCCTGCAGGGATAACCTGGAAACAAGAGTCGGGTCTGTTCAAAAGGATGCACCAAAGGAAAAGAAGGATAAGCCGAGTGGCAGGAATACAGGCCAACTTCTAGATCAGTGTTTTCAACCTTGGCAGATTCCCCAGCAAGCATGGTGACCTCGCTTGCAGATTTTGGACAAGCACCAGAAGATAATGGAGATACAGAAAAACTCTCATTTTTGTGACCATCTAATGCAGGGGAGGGGAACGATGGCCCTTTTATGTCTTGTGGACTTCAACTGCCACAAGTCCACAAGTCATAAAGGGGCCTTCGTTCCCCATCTCTGATCTAGTGCATCTGCTTCTCCTTGTGGGCTGGGGAATTCTGGGAGTTGAAGTCCACCCATTTTAAAGTTGCCACGGTGGAGAAGTTACACTATTCTACCCAGGTTTGCTAGATGGTTAGTTGGGATAGTCCAGGGGTAGTCAACCTTGGCTCTTTTATGACTCGTGGACTTCAACTCCCAGAATTCCTGAGCCAGGAATTCTGGGAGTTGAAGTCCACGAGTCATAAAAGAGCCAAGGTTGACTACCCCTGGGTTAGTCTATGGCAGCTGAAATTTAGAAAGATCCTACAATTTGCAAACTTTTCTAAAAAAAATTTTTTAAAAAAAAAAAATGGTTAATTTGAAAACATGCTACTAGACTTCTATATTTTTTAACGGAAATCTGGGGAACTGGCAGGGAAGTGGGTGTCACACCACTCCATGGAACCTTCCAGAGGTGTAACGGAGCGAAAAGAACAGCTTCCTCTTGCTAAGCTGTTGACACCCTCAGCCTCTTGCCTCCCTCCACACCTCTTTCCACCTGGAGGGGTCTAGGACAGTGGTGGCGAACCTTTGGCACAGGTGCCAGAGGTGGCACTCGGAGCCCTCTCTGTGGGCACACGTGCCATTGCCCCAGCCTCACCTTCCCCGCGACCCCCTCCTCTCCAGCAGCCCCCCTGGAGGAGAGTCGCCCCTGAGCATGGCCCACGTGGAGCAGCGCAGCCAAGGACATGGCAGCCAGGCAGCGTAGACAAGACTCTGCCCTCACATCCCCATCGCACACAGTTGATGCTGCGGGGCGCAGGGAGAGGGCATTGACTGCTGGGCTGCCTGGGCGATCTGTGGTGGACCCTGGAGGCGGTGAGTGGCCCTGCGGGCAGGTGGGGTGGGGGATGGGGGGTGGAGCGGGGGCAGGGTGGGGGGTGGAGCAGGGGTGGGGCCAGTTTTTGGGCACTCGGTCTCTAAAAGGTTCGCCATCAGTGGTCTAGGACAGTGATGGCGAACCTTTTAGAGACCGAGTGCCCAAACTGCAACCCCAAACCCACTTATGCATCGTCAGGTGCCGGGTGGGTGTGGCCCATTGGGTGGGCATGGCCCATTGGGTGGGCGTGGCTGAGGTAGTAACAGCAGACTGGGTGCGACTAAAAAGTTTAATCAATCAATTCCAACTTTGCAAGACCTTTTTTTTTCCTGCGAGAAGTTGAAATTGGTTGATTGAACCTTTTTTTTATATATATACATAGCAGCAGAGGCCTAAAGCAAAAAAGTTTTATAAAACCCAGCTGAAGGCCTAGGACCGAGGTGACAGTGCACGTGCCCACAGAGTGGGCTCTGAGTGCCGCCTCTGGCACATGTGCCATAGGTTCGCCACCACTGGTCTAGGACAACTCGCCACAGCCAACTTACTATGGGACAAGAGTTACACTAATATCAAAGAAATGATGGAACAGAATCCTTAAAGGAGGGGCGAAATGAAATGTGGTGAGAAAAATTAAAATATTTTTTTATTTGTTTTAAATAATTAGATTAATTGTAGATTTCCCCCAGGGTGAGTTGTCTCACAGCGAGATGGCCGAGGCGAGTTGCCTGTGGTGATTGGCCGTGGTGATTTGGCCATGGCGATTTCTCCCGTTCCGTACCTCCCACTCCTTGCCAGCCTGGGTTAAGGGATCTGCAACTTACAATCTGTTTGGGAGTGATGCAGAAAGGGTAATCCGAGGGAACGCCCTCGTGAGGTCGAAGGACCACAGAGACTATTGGCTTGCGCGTCTCTGGTTCCCGGTAGGAGTCATCAGAACTTCCTTCATCATCCTCAAAAAGTGTCCCCAGGTTCTACAGGGATGAATGTGAAAGAGGGAAAGAAATAATAATAATAAAAAATCCTGCAAAGACTGGTAGTTGATTCAAAAGAAACAGGGGGAAAGTTACACAAATATAATAAGCATGCACTATATTTTAAAGAGGTGGTTTGGAACAATTGCTTGGGATCTCTGCTGGAAACGGTATGGATGGAACTCGAGTGGATCCAATTTTGTATCCTGTGCATCACATTCACAGCTGGAAGAGAGCAAAGCTCAGCCTTGAACATGCAAATAGTTTTTCAACTTTTTATTGCCTGTCAAGGAGAGAAACCACAGTCCTTCAACCTCCTATTCCCATCCGGAAGCGACTATAAAACAGCCTCCAAAGACTTTTCTTAGTAGATTACGCGTAGGGACCAACCCTTTTACTCCTTGCTCACCCTTCAATCCTCTGTCTACTGACACAGCTGCACAGTAATTCCCCAAGCTCCACTGGTTGGAATGGAACAAGCCTATATTATCCTTTAAGGGACAAAAAAAAAATCTCTTTCATTGTTGCAACGGTACCAACATTTTACCTAATAAGGATTAAAATTTTCTGTTAAAGTGAAACAGTAGAGCGGTGTTTTTCATCTTTGACAACTTTAAGATGGGTGGACATCAATTCCCAGAATTCCCCAGCTAGCATGCTGACTGGGGAATTCTGGGAGTTGGCATGCCCCCATCTTAAAGTTGTCAAGCTTGGCCAATAAAGAATTCTATTCTATTGTTTTTCTATTCTATTGTATTGTTTTTCTATTGTTATTCTATTGTTATTCTATTCTATTCTATTCTATTCTATTCTGTTCCCTTATTCCCTCATTCTCTTCTCTTCTCTTCTCTTCTCTTCTCTTCTCTTCTCTTCTCTTCTCTTCTCTTCTCTTCTCTTCTCTTCTATTCCCTTATTCCCTCATTCTATTCTGTTCTGTTCTGTTCTGTTCTATTCTATTCTATTCTTAAATGTCTTGCCTACATTGTAGAAATGCCATGTATTCTAAGAAAACTTTATTTTGGAGAAATCCTTTAAAAGGGAGGAAAATAACACTTTTTAAATAGTCCGTGTACTAACCAGGTTCTCCCTGGCTGATGACCAGGTAGAGTCTGAAGTGGAAGACATTTTCTTAGAGGATGTGTCTGACTTCCAGAGAACATTGATCTCATTGCCATCTGAGTCCTTGATTGGAAACTGTGCACCATAAAACACCAACAGATCGATCAGTTTGTCATCATCTTTATCTTGGTTGTAACTTTCCCAGTCCATTCGAATGTCTGAATTGAAGAAGGGAGAAAAGGTGAAATCAAAATGAGGGTGGCTAAATGTTTGCAGCTAAGTATGGAGTTGCCTGTAACCTCAGGAGGTCATTGGCTAAAACAGGTTTTTTTTAAACTTGGCAACTTTAAGATGTGTGGATTTCAGCTCCCAGGATCCCCCCAGCCTGTTGGGCTAAAAGTTTCGTAGTTCCTTCAAAAACTCTAGAACAGTGGTGGCGAACTATGGCACGGGTGCCAAAGGCGGCACTCAGAGCCCTCTCTGTGGGCATGCGCACCGTCGCTTCAGTCCTAGGCCTTTAGCTGGGTTTTATAAAAACTTTTCTCTTTAGGCCTCCGCTGCCGTGTGAAAAAAAAAAAGTTCAATCAGTCAATTTCAACTTCTCGCAGGAAAAAAAAAGATCTCTCAAAGTTGGAATTGATTGATTGAACTTTTTAGTCCCACCCAGTCTGCCGTTACTACCGCAGCCATGCCCATCCAATGGGCCACGCCCACCCGGCACTCAACGATGCATAAGTGGGTTTGGGGTTGCAGTTTGGACACTCAGTCTCTAAAAGTTTCGCCATCACTGCTCCAGAGACTCTAGAAAGAGTGCAGAGAAGAGCAACAAAAATGGTCAGGGGGCTGGAGGCTAAAACATATAAGGAACGGTTGCTGGAATTGGGAATGTCTGGTTTAATGAAGAGAAGGACGAGGGGGGACATGATAGCAGCGTTCCAGTATCTCAGGGGCTGCCCCAAAGAAGAGGGAATCAAGCTATTCTCCAAGGCTCCTGAAGGCAGGACAAGAAGCAACGGATGGAAACTAATCAAGGAGAGAAGCTACCTGGAACTAAGGAGAAACTTCCTGACAGTTAGAACAATTAACCAGTGGAACAACCTGCTTTCCTAAGCGGTGAATGCTCCAACACTGGATGTTTTTAAGAAGAGACTGGACAGCCATTTGTCTGAAATGGTATAGGGTTTCTTGCCTGAACAGGGGGTTGGACTCGATGACCTCCAAGGTCTCTTTCAACTGTATGATGATGATGATGATGATGATTGATCATCGCACAAGCAGATGTTCAGACTGGATTTGGCATTTTGTCTACCTATCGAGTCCTTACCAAGGACCTGGGATAGGCAGATGTGGATGTTTGATGGTATTACAGATCTCGTCGCAGGATGGAAGCAGTTCCTAGTAAGGCCGCCTTTTGCAATTGACTAATGGCGAATTTGTTATTGTTACTACTATTACTACTACTACTACTACTACTACTATTATTATCGCTCATCCTCAAGGTTGGAAGATATTTTGAATGTTGCTTGGAGAAAATCTCAAAATCCACAGACATTGGGGGGGGGGGGCGAGGAGACAAGGGGAGACATATTCTTAGGTGTTTCCCAAACTTGCAAAGACCTTGATCCAGGGGTCTTCAAACTTGGCCCTTTTATGACTTGTGGACTTCAAGTCCCAGAATTCCTCACCCAGGCAAGTCATAAAAGGGCCAAGTTTGAAGACCCCTGCCTTGATCCTTCGTTTTCCTGGGTGGGTGGGGGAGCGGGGGGAGGCTTGCCTGTTTTTTGGGGGGAAACGACACTGGCCGGTACAAACCCTTACCGAAGGGAGTGGGGTTATTGAGACGGATGTACCGTGAGACGGTGTCTCCTCCAGAGATGTGAGCTCCAAACCTGGGAAGGAAACAAGATATTATGTGGCAATCTGAACAGGTTGTCCTTGACTTACGACCAGAAAATTTATTGTTAAGTGGTACTGTCATTAAGTGAGGCATCAATACCTGCATCTGATTTTGCAACGGTCGTTAAGTGAATTACTTTGCTTGTTTCGCAAGACACCACGACTGAAAATTGTGACCTCGCAAACGTGACCACCACAGGGATGTTGCAATGGTCATAAATGTGAGGACTAATCATGAATCGCTTTTTTCAGCCCCATTGCAACTTTGGTCATTAAAAGAATGACAGTAAGTTGAAGACTACCTGAAATAACAATGATTATTACGAGAATGCTAATTATTTAACTAGTAAGAACTATGTTTTGAAAACTGGGATGGAGAAAATATATTTCCTAGGATCCCTCTGGCTAATCAAGCCAGCCAGAAGCTTACAGGAACTTTCTGGAGGAATGCAAAACTATTGGCACCAGAGGAAGGATGTTTCTTTCTTTCTTTATTTGTATTCCGCCTTTATTATTTTTACAAATAACTCAAGGCAGCAAATGTATCCAACATGCCTTCTTCCTCCTATTTTTGCCCACAACAACAACTCTGTGAGGTGGATTGGGTTGAGAGCGAGAGAATGATTGGCCCAAAGTCACCCAGCCAGCCTTCATGCCTGAGGCGGGACTAGAACTCACCGTTTCCTGGTGATTGGCCCAAAGTCACTCAGCCAGCTTTCATGCCTGAGGCAGGACTAGAACTCACTGTCTCCTGGTGATTGGTCCATAGTCACCCAGACCGCTTTCATGGCTGAGGTGGGACTTGAATTCACAGTCTCCTGCTTTCTAGTCTGGTGCCTTAACCACTAAACCAGGGGTAGGCCACCTTGGCTCTTTTATGACTGGTGGACTTCAACTCCCAGAATTCCTGAGCCAGCATGGCTCAGCTTGGAAATTCTCCCTTTCCCCTCAGCATGGCTGGCTTAGGAATTCTGGGAGTTGAAGTCCACCAGTCATAAAAGAGCCAAGGCGGCCTAGCCCTGGACTAAACCAAATGGGGGGGGGGGGGACTGAAACACAAGGCAGAAGTGGATGAAGACAAGCATTAGTTCTTCAGGCAGGAGCTGCAGGGGATTCAAAATCAAAAGAGCTTCATCCCCATCTCATGCAAAAGATCTGGGCTGCAGCCTTTGAGGAGATCCGTTGCTGTCACTGGGTCAGTCCTTCAACATGAAAGAGGAAGGGGCCCCATGCCACGTAAGAGCTGTGGCCAGGTCAGGGTTATCTTCAAAGGGAAAAATACAAGTTCCTGCTAGTCTAGAATACATCTCTCTGAAATTTCCACAGCCTCTCAATTGGGAGTTCCTGGTAGCCTTGCTGAAAGTTTCTGACATCTACAGTACCTGATGATGGGGGTCGCCATGGGATGGCTTGGTCCAGTCATCTGCAGGAAGATGGGGCAGCCTTTCACTGACATTTCCATGGGGATCAACCTTGGCTCTAAATCACCCATCTGCATAAGAAAGAGGATTTTTTTTATATACCCAACTCATTTTAACCTGAGCTACACATTTTTAAAGGCTGTTTTAAAGCTTATAAAGTATTGCCTTATAAAACTTTAGTAAGACCACACCTGGAATACTGCATCCAGTTCTGGTCGGCACACTATGAAAAATAGGTTGGGACTTTGAAAAAAAGTGCAGAGAAGATCAGCTAATGATTAAAGGCCTGGAGACTAAAACATACGCGGGAATTGGGTCTGTCTAGTTTAATGAAGAGAAGGACGAGGGGGGACATGATACCAGCCTTCCAGTATCTCAGGGGCTGCCCCAAAGAAGAGGGAGTCAAGCTATTCTCCAAAGCGCCTGAAGGCAGGACAAGAAGCAACGGATGGAAACTAACCAAAGAGAGAAGCAACCTAGAACTAAGGAGAAACTTCCTGACAGTGAGAACAATTAACCAGTGGAACAACCTGCCTCCAGAAGCGGTGAACGCTCCAACACTGGAAGTTTTTAAGAAGAGACTGGACAGCCATTTGTCGGAAATGGTATAGGGTTTCCTGCCTGAGCAAGGGGTTGGACTAAATGACCTCCAGCGTCCCTTCCAGCTCTATTCTGAATTTGAAATTTGAAAATATTCTCCCTTATTATACCTGACTGATCTGGAAGCTAAAGAAGGGCATGCTTTGGAGAAATGTTCTTATTGAGTGTTGGTGAACGCTAGTGTGTCGCTCTAAACATTGTGGCGTGTCCCCTTTGAAACGTGTGCCACGGCTTCGCCATCAACCGCTCTGATGTTAGGTCGATATTCCATCTGCTGGCTCAGACAGGCCGCCTACCTTACAGATGAGAACATCCTTATAATGTCCCCACATATTGTTGTAGGCTGTGATTTCTATATTAAATTTCTGGCAAGCCTCCAGGATCCCCTCCGACGGATGCACGTGGAAAGCCGCTCCTTTCCCTTGGGACAGCATGCCCCCTCGGAAGGCTGAAAAAGCGGAAAAACAAAAACAGCTGTGACAGTGCAGCTGCTGGGCTCCCCATTGTCTGAAAGGGACTGGCCAGGGCAGTGTCCGGCTGCATTTCCCCATTAAAATAAGTCTTCAGTCTCACAAACTTCCTGTCTACAAAAACACAACAGATTTTTTTTTTCTTACCCGACTGCTTCTTCTTTAGGATTGGTCGTGTTATTCGCCTGGTTTTCTCCAGCATCGTGTCCCTAGACAGAGGAAACACAATCTCTGACAACTCGTAAGGATGCCTTGGTATCTGCAGGCGTGATGCATGCTTCAAAAATATACTTTAAAACACTGCAGATCCTTCTTCACCTGGAAATGCTGATCTGTTAGCGAAGGGACACTATGTCCCTTTCAAGGTGGTGGTTCTGGGAAGCACTACAATCCCCATCATCACCAAGCACAGCAGGAAGCCATTTCCTTAAGATGGCTTTTGTAAATATTGGAGAGAGAGAGAGAGACAGATAGACAAACATATGATAGATAGATGATAGATAGATAAATACTGTAGACAGAGAGAGAGAGAGAGAGACTAGACAGCAGACAGACAGACATAGATAGATAGATGATAGATAGATAGATAGATAGATAGATAGATAGATAGATAGATAGATTGATTGATTGATAGATAGATAGATAGATAGATAGATAGATAGATAGATAGATAGATAGATAGATAGATAGATAGATAGATAGATAGATAGATAGATAGATGGATGGATAGATAGATAAATACTGAGATAGACAGACATGAGATATATATAGATAGATATAGATATAGATATATATATATATATATATATAGACAGACAGACAGACAGACAGACAGAGAGATACTGTAGACAGACAGACATAGATAGATGATAGATAGATAGATAGATAGATAGATAGATAGATAGATAAATACTGTAGACAGAGAGAGAGAGACTAGACAGCAGACAGACAGACAGACAGACAGACAGACATAGATAGATAGATAGATAGATAGATAGATAGATAGATAGATAGATAGATAGATACTGAGATAGACAGACATATGATATATATAGACAGACAGACAGACATATGATATATATAGACAGACAGACAGACAGACAGACAGAGAGATACTGTAGACAGACAAGACATAGATAGATGATAGATAGATAGATAGATAGATGATAGATAGATAGATAGATAGATAGATAGATAGATAGATAGATAGATAGATAGATAGATAGATAGATAGATAGATAGATAGATAGATGGATGATAGGTAGAGATAGATAGATAGATAGATAGATAGATAGATAGATAGATAGATAGATAGATAGATAGATAGATAGATAGATAGATAGATAGATAGATGATAGATAGATAGATAGATAGATAGATACTGAGATAGACAGACATATGATATATATAGACAGACAGACAGACATATGATATATATAGACAGACAGACAGACAGACAGAGAGATACTGTAGACAGACAGACATAGATAGATGATAGATAGATAGATGATAGATAGATAGATAGATAGATAGATAGATAGATAGATAGATAGATAGATAGATAGATAGATAGATAGATAGATGATAGGTAGAGATAGATAGATAGATAGATAGATAGATAGATAGATAGATAGATAGATAGATAGATAGATAGATAGATAGATAGATAGATGATAGGTAGAGATAGATAGATAGATAGATAGATAGATAGATAGATAGATAGATAGATAGATAGATAGATAGATAGATAGATAGATACTGAGATAGACAGATAGAGACAGACATATGATAGCTAGATATAGATAGACAGACAGACAGACAGACACTGAAGACAGACAGACAGAAGCCTACAGTTTCTATTGACATGAGAACTGGCTAATACACCTTTCTTCACATACCCTATGTCCCATCTGATCAGATCCCACTGAGTCAGCAATTGGAAAAAATTATAAAGAAGAAACATTGGTGCGATTAGCAGAATGGGGCCTTTATTTGAGATTCCATCTTGCCTGGGGAGGAACTCCTTATTAGAGAGAAAGGACAGTCAACTTTTTCAAAGCCCGTCTCTGGAGGGTCCGTGACCATTCGCCACGGCCAACGTGCGGTGGGACAATTCGCCAAGGGGACAAGAGTTTACGCTAATATCAAAGAAATGGTGGAATAGAATCCTTTAAGGAAAAGGATGCAAAAGGAAGGACAGAATGAAACGTGAATTGAAAAATAAATAAATAAAAACAATTTATTTATTTATTTATTTTAAATAATGAAACTGAATTGTTAAATTGTCCCGCGGCGAGTTGGCTGTGGTGAGTTGTCCCATTCCGATCTCCGGATGCCCAAGGAAGTGCTTAGAAAGATTTGAGGAATTGAATATTTGTAACTATTTGTTGTTGTTGTTAGTTTCGAAGTCGTGTCCGACCCATCGCGACCCCATGGACAACGTTCCTCCAGGCCTTCCTGTCCTCTGCCATCTTCTGGAGTCCATTTAAGCTCACGCCTACTGCTTCAGGGACTCCATCCAGCCACCTCATTCTCTGTCGTCCCCTTCTTCTTCTCTTGCCCTCCATCTTTCCCAGCATCAGGCTCTTCTCCAGGGAGTCCTTCCTTCTCATTAGGTGGCCAAAGTACTTGAGTTTCAACTTCAGGATCTGGCCTTCTAAAGAGCAGTCGGGGTTGATCTCCTCTAGGGCATGGAAATGTTGGGGACCATGAGAAGTCTACTAAACCAGAGTCACCAGAGCTTTGCCCTCCCGATCAAAGGGCAAATGGAACAAAACAAGACATACCCTTCTTGATCCTCAGAAGATTGTGGAGGGCTGCTGAAATAATCAACTTCTACGGTGAAGGGAGCAGCTAATTCGGAATGGTTGATAATGATCAACTGACGCTTTATCACACTCTCCAAGGCCACCTCAGAGCCAAATCTGAGTTTTAGATTTTCTGAATCCGTTAAGTTTTGTTCCTCATCACTGCAGAACAATAAGAACAGAAGTTAAGTCAGCCACCGTCCTTTTAGAGATGACTGCCCAGAAAAAGGGCAATTAAGATCAGTGGGTGGGATTCAGCCGGTCCGCAGAACCGGTAGCTAATTTTTTGTTGCCCAGGACAAGAACGGACTTCCGGAAGCGGCATCCACACAGAGAACTGGTTGTTCCCATATTTGAATCCCACCACTGATTAAGATGCCAGGCCACAAAGGACAATGAAAGATTTCTTTAGAGGCAGTCCTCGACTTAGGACTGGTTGCTTAGGGACCATTCAAAGCTACAATGGATGCCCCCAGGATACCTGAGACAGAGATTTGAAGTTCCAATCACCAGTGATCACATTTTGGGTGCTTGGCAGCCAGCCTACATTTATGACCATTTGCAATGTTCTATCTATATGGTTACGTGGCCATGATTTATAACATTTTTGTGGAAACGAGCATTTACTTCCTGCTTCCCGGCAAAAACACCCATCGTTGTTGGGAAATGCCCAGCCAGGCAGGTAGGAGAGCTCAAGCAGGGAAGTAGCCTGGAATCATTGCATAGCCACAAGGAAGAACCTTGGAATCTTATCTATCTATTCCCAAAGGAAGACAAGCCATCTGGGGAGATTCCTGTATTATAGAAGAATATAGTAAAGTAGTTGGGCAGTGTGGAGGCTCAGGGGTTAAGATGCTGGGCATGTTGGCTAGAAAGTCGGCAACCTAGGTTTGAGATCTGAGCGCCATGCGACAGGGTGAGCTCCTGTCCTCGCTCCAGATCCTGCCAACCTAGCAGTTCAAGAGCATTCAAATGCGAGTAGATAAATAGGTACCACTTGGGTGGGAAGGTAACAGCGCTGACATCATGCTGGCCACGTGACCGCGGAAATGTCTTCAGATAGCGCTGGCTCAATAGCATTGAAATGGAGATGAGCTTAGAGCAGTGATGTCGAACCTTTTAGAGACCGAGTGCCCAAACCGCAACCCAAACCCACTTATTTATCGCAAAATGCCAGGGGTGCATCAGCATTGTGGTGCCCTCGGGGGGAGGGGCAGGGAGGCGCCTCTGAGTGCCACCTCTGGCACACAAAAACCAGGGGTGCACAAATGGGCCACCATGCTGCAAGGTGCAAAAAAATGGCCGCCGCCACGCTGCGGGGTGCAGATACAAGGCACTGCACCACACAAGAACGGGGCAGGGCTAGTGAGTATCACACAGGCATTAGCCCTGCCCCATTTGCAGCATGTGCATGCTCACGGCCCCATGCGTGCACGCACACATGTAAAATGCTTCCCCCTCCCTTTTCTTCCAGTCCGCCAATCGACAATGGTTGGTGACCTCTGCTCTACCACCTCTACTCGAGTTTGCTAGTTGGCCGCTTTGTCTCCTTTGTGCTGGGCGGGGCTCCAGCTCTGGGCGGCGGTGGCGGCCTGATGGACCTGCATGTGCCAACAGAGAGGGTTCTGAGTGCCGCCTCTGGCACGCGTGCCATAGGTTCACCACCACTGGCTTAGAGTCAGCAACAACTAACAGAATAAAATCCATAGGGACTCCTTTTTTTTTTAAAGTACTGTTGTTAGCTTGAATTATACCTATGGGGATCTGGTGGCTTGTGTTTGATAACTGTGCACAATGGATTGGCTTAACAACTGCCACGTTCGCTTTATGGCCACGGTGATTCATTTAATCATCGCCACAAAAAAGGTTTTAAAATCAGGTATGGTCAACATGGTGACCCACTGAATAAGCAGAATGACTTATAAACATAATTCCAAGCTCAATTATGGTCATAAGCCAAGGACTACCTGTACTGTTGTAGCAGAAACAGAGTAAAGTGTTGTTTTACATGGCAGCCGATATGAATGATGCAAGTTCACACAAGCTGTGAGCATACTAAGAATATAAAAAAAAGCACCCTGCAGGATCAGGCCATGTAACATATTTCGTCTCTCACTCTAGTGACCAAGCAGATGTTGATAGGAAGCAAAAATCAAATTCAAAATGATTCTTAGCAAGTGAATGAAGTGGAATTAAAGCAGAAAGGAACCCGAATCATTCATATAAATTACGTTACTCGCTTTTCATTATAAACATATCTCCTTTCTTTACCTGTCAAAGGGAACCGAGTAGGTGACCCACAGCTCTTTTACTTCACCAGACATAGCCAGAAAGAGTGGCTCTGACATATCTTCAATGCTACAGCACAAGACTAGGTCATTCAGCTTATCCTAAGAAGGAGAACGGCACTTGGTTTCAGCACAAACAATATTGAACGCAGCACTATTGAGGGACAGGGATAAGCCTGCTGAATTAGCTCACCAGCTTAACTAGAGAATCCTTGGCCCTTAGGGCCAAAAGCAGCATAGTTAACAAAACAACAAGAGTTGGAAGGGACCTTGGAGGTCTTCTAGTCCAACCCGTTACTCAGGCAGGAAACATGCAGAATATGAAGAGCATGTCTCAAAATCTCTCTGAGTTTTTGCACAAACCAAGAGCTCCCCCCCCCCCGCTACTCAGCTCTCCCCGTTTGAAAATATATTGGAAGTGCTAAAAAAACACCTGTCGTGGTTCCGACTAATGAAACATTTCAAAGAACTTCCAGGCATTTTATCCTAAAAAAGTCTCTTATTTATGTGACAAAATGTCGGCACAGGCATGATGAAAGGCAATGCTAAGATCTGAAATCCCCACCCACTGAGCAGTTATTTTTGCTAGCATTTCCACTCCCTATTTTGCTGTCATGATTTACGTTCTCCAATTAGTGTGAAGGGCAAAGGTTCCCTTCCTTTCCCTTTCCCGGGCTTTTCCCTCCTCCCTCCTTCTCCTCTGCATTAACTCTAAAAATACCAGACAGTTCTGGCATATTTTGTGAAAGCAAAAATATTCAATATTAGCAGCGTTGACAACACCCACTTCTCAGAAGACAACCTGGTAAAGTTTGGCACCTCCTTCGCCTTCCCAAGTTTACTGTCTCTCATTTCCATTTACCTGTTTCTTTTACTGGGAAGATGTGCGCCTTTTCAAACAAGGCCTTGGGCTCTTAAGGGTTTGCCATTTTCATTTTCTAAGAACACCCCAGAAAACTACACGGAACTCAGAAGCATTTGTGAGCTGAGGAACCTTCTCACCCCAATGGGATGGGTCCGCCCCACTTGCGCCAGCAGAGCAGCATGCTGCAGACTCTGTTCATCAGGAAGAGCCGTGGTGGCACAGAGGTTACAATGCAGTATTGCAGGGCAGACTCTGCCAACTGCCAGGAGTTTGATCCTGACGGGACTCAAGGTTGACTCAGCCTTCCATCTTTCCGAGGTCAGTAAAATTGTTGGGGACAATAGGCTGATTCTGTAAACCGCTTTGAAAGGGTTGCAAAGCACTATAAAGGATTCTCTAGTTACAAGTCTAAGTGCTATTGCTATCTCTCTCTCTCTCTCTCTCTCTCTCTCTCTCTCTCTCTCTCTCTCTCTCTCTCTCTCTCCCTACCTACTTATCTATCTACCTACCTATCTACCATCTATCTATCTATCTATCTATCTATCTATCTATCTATCTATCTATCTATCTATCTAATCTATTGATCTATCTATCTATCTATCTATCTATCTATCTATCTATCTATCTATCTATCTATCTATCTATCTATCTATCTATCTATCTATCTACCTACCTACCTACCTACCTACCTACCTACCTACCTACCTACCTGAATGAATCTGAATGAGGACCCCGATTGTTGCAGGCAATAGGCTGACTCCGTAAACTATTTAGAGAGGTCTGTAAAGCATTGTGAAGCAGTATAAAAGTCTAAGTACTATTGCTATCAAAGAATTCTGCCTGGTGGAGTCCAAGAGAAGAGCCTTCTCTGCTATAACTCCCAAATTCTGGAACATCATGCCCCTCAAGGTAACATTTGCCCCCAATCTATTGGCCTTTTGGGAGGGTCTCAAAACCTGGCTCTGCTGATTAGCCTAGGCCAGGGATAGGCAACCTTGGCTCTTTTATGACTCGTGGACTTCAACTCCCAGAATTCCTGAGCCAGCATGGCTCAGCATGGAAACCTCTCCCTTTCCCCTCAGCATGGCTGGCTCAGGAATTCTGGGAGTTGAAGTCCACGAGTCATAAAAGAGCCAAGGTGGCCTACCCCTGGCCTAGGGTCCCAATAGGGGCGATCCATAGTGGAGTGGTTGGTTAGTGGATTAAAAAGAAGACCTCCCTGTTGCATACTGGTTCCCATTGTAGCTATTTTTTTTCTTAATTTTAATGTTAATATTTAATGATTTTCAGGTAGTCCTCAACTTACAATCGTTCATTTAGTGACCCTTCAAAGTTACAACAGTACTGCAAAAAGTGACATGACCATTTTTCATGCTTATGACCATTGCAGCATTCCCATGGCCACGTGATTTACAATCAGATGCTTGGCAACTGGTTCATATTTATGACAGTGGCAGTGTCCCAGGGGTTATGTGATCCCCTTTTGCAACCTTCTGATAAGCAAAGTCAATGGGGAAACCAGATTCACTTAACAACCGTGTTGCTAACTTAACAATTGCAGTGATTCACTTAACGAATGTGGCAAGAAAAGTCATAAAATGGGACAAAACTCAGTTAACAAACATCTCACTTAGCAACATAAATTTTGGGCTCGAATTATGGTCGTAAATTGAGGACTACCTGTTAAAGTCTAATCCGTAAGTCAATATGTTTCCATTAATTTTTTAAAAGTGTAATTAACAGTATCCTGAAAAATGCAAAATAAACTTGGGGGCAGGACCCAGAGTTTATCTAGCTTAGCAGAGTCTTCCCTGTTTCTAGAGTAGATCTTCCCACGTCAACAGACTGCTCACCCACAAGCCATGATTTCAACCGCAATCTCTCATCACCTTTGTTAGCTATAACATGAAGGGAACCATTTTAGAAGCAATTTTGCCACAAAGACAGAAGATACGTATTAATGTATTTCTGAGAGCCAGTTTGATAATAGTGCTTAAGACTGGAAAGCAGGAGACCCCGAGTTCTAGTTACGCCATGGCGTGACTGTGGGCCAGTCCCTTTTAGCCCGACTCACTTCACAAGTTGTTGTGGGGAAAATAGAAGGAGGGAAGTGTGCTATTCTCCAGAGCGCCTGAAGGCAGGACAAGGAGCAACGGGTGGAAACTAACCAAGGAGAGAAGCAACCTAGAACTAAGGAGAAACTTCCTGACAGTGAGAACAATTAACCAGTGGAACAACCTGCCTCCAGAAGCGGTGAATGCTCCAACACTGGAAGTTTTTAAGAAGAGACTGGACAGCCATTTGTCCAAAATGGTATAGGGTTTCCTGCCTGAGCAGGGGGTTGGACTAGATGACCTCCAAGGTCCCTTCCAACTTTATTATTATTATTATTATTATTATTATTATTATTATTATTATTATTATTATTATTATTATTATTATTATTATTATATCTTTGCTGCCTTGAGTTATACGTAAATAATAAAAGTGGGATGCAAATCTTTTCTCCAACCTCCCACCTTATCTGCAATACTCTATCAACCCTGTAAAATAAAATACGAGAATTTAAACAGAATAATAAAATACAAAAAGAAGTTTAGAAACACAGGCAGGTGCAGCACGTCCAGCCAGTGTGAAAGAGAAGTGGGCTGGCTGGAAAAGACTGAAACAGCAAATGTGAAGCACCTCTGCATGTTGAGAGGCAATTATTTCCAAGAAAATTAACCTTCTTATTATACGTCATCACCACACAGAACTCCTTCTTCTCATTTGGGCCCAAAACTCCATTTTCTGGGGAGACGCTCAGCAGACACGAAGACCCCTGACTTCCAAGCAGCTGTTGAGAAAATCAAGATGGCAGATCATGTAACAGGAGGCCAAGGAGGGATCCTCCAGATTGGCTGTGAACACCACGACCCACCCACTTACCTCTCCCCATTTAAAGGGTGTGGGGAGCAACGTCTGGTTGAAAAGGTGGACTGTTGCCTCTGCGGGGATCCCAGTGGCAAGTTTGAAGTGTAAGTGACTCGGCAGCAGACACACCTGGGGCACCTGCACCTCCACAGATACAGGGATGTGGCT
The DNA here is from genome assembly GCF_001527695.2 of Protobothrops mucrosquamatus. Taxonomy (NCBI): domain Eukaryota; kingdom Metazoa; phylum Chordata; class Lepidosauria; order Squamata; family Viperidae; genus Protobothrops; species Protobothrops mucrosquamatus. Next base: position 1,455,805 of record NW_015386458.1, read on the forward strand.
GGAAAGAGAGTTGAGTGCTCAATCATCATCAATGTTGGGCTACCAGCCTCGGGTTGAGAGGACCAGATCCAATGTGTCTGAATCCTGGCCACTTGATGTGTGAACCTCTGCATAGCTAGCTGGGAAATTCTGGGAGTTGAAGTTCTCACATCTTCAAGTGGACAAATTCTGACCCAGGACAAACCAAGGGCTTTCAGGAAGGGTTACAGGCTGAATATACAGGTAGCCCTCGACTTACGACCCACAACTGAGCCCAGAATCTATGTTGCTAAGTGAAAAAATTGTTAAGTGAGTTTTGCCCCAATTTATGATTTTCCTTGCCACATTTTTTAAGTGAATCACTGCAATTGTTAAATTAGTAACACGGATGTTAAGTGAATCTGGCTTCCCCTGTTGATTTTGCTTGTCAGAAGGTTGCAAAAGGGGAACCCCCGGGACACTGCAAACATCGTAAATGTGAACCAGTTGTCAAGCATCCAAATGTAAATCACGTGACCATGGGGATGCTGCAACAGTCGTAAGTGTGAAAAATGGTCATAGATCACTTTTTTTCTGTGCCGCTGTAACTTTGAACGGTCATTAAATAAACTCTTGTAAATTGAGGACTACCTATATATATATATAATCCTCCTTTCATTATTTTGTTGCTTTCTCTGCCCTTTTTCCCCATCTTTTATCTACGTTTCTCTAAATTCCTACTTATCGATTCAGCATTTGGTCTGCTTTCTTTTTCAACCCTCTTTCTTTTGTTTCCTGTCTCTTCAGCCTTTTCATTCATTCATTCATTCATTCATTCATTCACTCATTCACTCATTCATTCATTCACCGTTCATCTCGTGGTTCAAAGCAACTCTCAGCTGGGTTATTCATTGGGTGTCTCTTGCCCAAAAGGTTAGTGACTTTCTAGGTCAGGTGACTTGATTGACCAACTTTTGCTATTGACCATTTATTTCATTCAGTGGAGAGAATATTCCTAAACATTTAGTGACATCACCAATTAATGCCAAACAAAATGCCCTAACAAATTACAATTCTGGCAAGTTGGGAATAAAATAAAGACTACATAAATAAATAAATAGTTTTGTTCCTGTTTTCTGGCATTTGCTACTCTTTCACTGTTTTCTATTTTATTTTAATAAGTTGTTTTTTGCTTATAAGCCACCCAGAGTCATTTGGGAATCTGGTGGCCTATAAATAAAATAAAATAGATGCATAATACAATTCCCATATCTGATACAATCAGAAGAATACAATATATTCAACAGGGGGTTGGACTAGACTAGAAGACCTCCAAGGTCCTTCAGCTCTATTCTGATGGATTGTATAGTATTTAATAAATGGAACACTTATTTTATTAACGCGCTTTCAACGTGGTAGCTAACTTTGCCCCTACTTTCTCTAGAGCGGCTCAAAGATTTTGATCAACTGTATTTTCTGGGGAAATTCAATTCCTAGAAATTGGAATGGCTTCTCTTCCTTTTTCCCATCTTTACCTTCCAACTCCATTTTCCACGTCCATCTCTAATACAGTTTGGAGATGATGACATGTATACGAAGTAAACGAAACCGAGACAAGACATTTACCCAGAGGATTCAGTTCCCCACTAGAAGGCTGAATTTTGAAGGCCGAAACCTGCAGAAAGAAAATTTGAGTGCTAATGTAATCCAGAATCCTCCAGGCTGGGTGGGGAATGAATGGGACACACTGTTCAAACAATCCAGAATACAGGTAATCCTCGACTTACGGCCACAACTGAATCCAAAATTTCTGTTGCTAAGGGAGACATTTTTAAAGTGAGTTTTGCCGCATTTTACGACTTTTCTTGCCACAGTTAATAAGTGAATCACTGCAATTTGCTAAGTTGGTGACACGGCTGTTAAGTGGCTTCCCCCATTGACTTGGCTGGTCAGAAGGTCGCAAAGGGGGATCACAAGATCCCTAGATGCTGCAACTGTCATAAATACGAGTCAGTTGCCAAGTGTCTGAATTTGGATCGTGTAACCATGGGGATGTCGCAAAGGTGGTAAGTGGTGAAAAACGGTCATAAGTCACTTTCCAGAAGCGGTGAATGCTCCAACACTGGAAGTTTTTAAGAGTCTGGACAGCCATTTGTCCGAAATGGTGTAGGGTTTCCTGCCTGAGCAGGGGGTTGGACTCGATGACCTCCAAGGTCCCTTCCAACTTTATTATTATTATTATTATTATTATTATTATTATTATTATTATTATTATTATTATTATTATTATTATTATTATTATTATTATTATTATTATTATTATTATTATGGATCATCGCACAGTCAGCCAGACGTTCAGACTGGATTTGGCATTTTGTTTACCTATCGAGTCCTTACCCAGGACCTGGGATAGGCAGATGTGGATGTTTGATGGTATTACAGATATCCTCGCAGGATGGAAGCAGTTCCTAGTAAGGCCGCCTTTTGCAATTGACTAATAGCGAATTTGTCAATGCCAATGGTGTTCAAGTGGTGTTCCAGTTGTAATAATAATAATAATAATAATAATAATAATAATAATAATAATAATAATAATAATAATAATAATAATAATAATAATAATAATAATAATAATAATAGTAGTAGTAGTAGTAGTAGTAGTAGTAGTAGTAATAGTAATAATAGTAATAATAAATGAATTGTTGTAAGTCGAGGACTACCTATATCAGGTTGAGGAAATTTTGACTAGTCTTCTGCATTACAGAGCTTTCCAACTTAAACCCGTGTCCAGCCATAGGGTATCCAAATGACACTGGAGAAGGAAAAGGTAGTGGGGAATCTCTTGGCTGTGATCTGGCAACTGATTGGTCAGTAAAACAGACCACAGATTTAGGGAAATGAGCAACATTACCTCCTCGGCCCTTTCTGCTATGCAGCTAAGTCTTTCCTGCATTTTCCATTTTCCTGGCAGCTGACTTAAGTTTTCTATTTCCAAAACACGCGTCACTTTTTCTCCCAGTTTAATCAAACCCATATCGATGGATATCACGTCAATGGAAAGAAGAGGCCCCTAGGGAAAAGTAGGTCAATTACATGTTGAAAGAAACTTTTTATTATTATTATTATTGACATTTCTTTCTTTTTTTGTGTGAAGTATACGATTTCTCTCAGGGCTGTCTGCAGGGTATGGTCAAAAAAAGTCAAGAGGGTGGCCACGATGGCACAACCAAAGCTCTGACCGTTTTTTCATATGTGTAACTGTCATCTTGAATTTTTTTGGAACAAATCTTGAGGACAATTCTGTCCCAGAGTTTTACCTTACCCTCCATTTCTTGGCATGCCACAGGACTTGGAAGCTGGCCAGAAAAGCAGACCATTCTTGGAGAGGACTGCATAGAGAACTGCAGAATCCGTTTAGGTTTAGGTTTAGCTTTAGGTTTAAGACAACGCAATCTACTTTCCAGTATTGTGAACCAGAAGGGGCACATGGTTTCTACATTTTGCTTTGATCTAAAAGGTTCTAAGCTATATACATAAAGAGCAACAGTAATACAGTACCAATGCAGGTAAAGATAAAAATAAACATAAACTCTAAAAATGCAATTCCAGGGCAAATATCCTAAAACAGATTATGTACTAGTATCAAGTTGCTGCCTTTTTCCAATCCTCAGGTACTTCCCCAGTGCTCCAGGATCTTTGAAAGATATGGTGCAATGGTTCTGAGATGACATCTTCCAGCTCCTTCAGAACTCTGGGATGTAATCCATCAGGTCCCGGTGATTTATATTTGTCAAGGTCGGATAGGTGTTCTCTGACTATTTTCTTGCTTATTTTAATTTTTATTTCTAGTCTGTCTTTTACAGTTATGTTTTAGGCAGGTTGGTCTGTAGTTTCTTTTTGCATGAAGATCGATGCAAAGAACTGCCTGTTATTTCTTTGTCATCATTTCCCATTAGTGGACCGATTATTTCATTTATTTTTTTTCTTTGTTGTTGTTAGTTGCGAAGTTGTGTCCGACCCATCGCGACCCCATGGACAACGTTCCTCCAGGCCTTCCTGTCCTCTACCTTCTTCTGGAGTCCATTTAAGTTCCCGCCTCCTGCTTCAGTGACTCCATCCAGCCACCTCATTCTCTGTCATCCCCTTCTTCTATTGCCCTCCATCTTTCCCAGCATCAGGCTCTTCTCCAGTGAGTCCTTCCTTCTCATTAGGTGGCCAAAGTACTTGAGTTTCAACTTCAGGATCTGGCCTTCTAAAGAGCAGTCAGGGTTGATCTCCTCTAGGACTGACCGGTTGGATCGCCTTGCAGTCCAGGGGACTCGCAGGAGTCTTCTCCAGCACCAGAGTTCAAAGGCCTCCATTCTTTGGCGCTCAGCCTTTCTTATGGTCCAACTTTCACAGCCGTACACTGCAACTGGGAAAACCATGGCCTTGACTCTACGCACTTTTGTTGGCAGGGTGATGTCTCTGCTTATTTAGTATGCTGTCTAGATTTGCCATAGCTTTCCTCCCCAGGAGCAAGCGTCTTTTAATTTCTTGGCTGCAGTCCCCATCTGAGGTGATCTTGGAGCCCAGGAAGATAAAATCTGTCATTACCTCCATTTCTTTCTTTTTTTCTTATATTTTGAAATAAACTTTTTTATTATCTTTGATATTTTGTTGCAAGTCTTACCTCATTCTGGGCCTTAGCTTTCCTGAGTTCATCCTTTCAGGTTTGGGCTATATGTTGGTATTCTGCTTTAGTTATAGGGTTATCAACTCCTGTAACCAGGTACAGTGGATAGATTTTCCTCCAGGACAAATTGTTCCTAAACACTATCCACTAACATCAAACCAATCATCCATCAGGACCATAAATACTCAATCTCTGAAGCCTTCTGAAATAGCCAGACGTTAACAAGGTTGAAGGATACAAGAATGGCAGCCTCTCAATTCTGTTCCCTCGTTTTTTTTCTCCCTTCTCGATATCAGCACAATAATAAGACATCTCATATATTTAAACCTGGTATTCTTACAAGTGTATAACTAATCCATTCCCGCTGGCCTGAAAATGCGTGATGACAACTCTCAGAATTTATAGTCAAGATAACCATTGGGATGACTATGCTGCCCCAGACAGAACAGATTGCTTTTGGTCCAATTCAGGACAGATAGATAACTCAGAGGAATAAACAGAAAAATATCGCTTTATTCTGGGAATCCTAAACAATGACTTACAGTTATTGTAGAGATACGTCCAAAGTATATTTCAGCAATATTGGTTCATTCCACAGCAGTGGTTCTCAACCTGTGGGTCGGGACCCCATTTGGGGTCGATTGACCATTTCACGGGGGTTGCCAAGCAAGGCTGTCCGCCATTTTTTTTGTCCGCCATTTTTTTCCCCTTTTCCGGCGGGTGCCTTACCTCCCTTGGGCTGGGCCAGCTGGTGGTCAGCCTGCTCCGTCTCTGCCGCTTGCCAGCTACGCCTTGGCCAGCGCAGGGGGCGGAATCACGCATGCGCGGCGCTCGCGGGCAGGGAAAGTCCTCGACTTACGACCGGTTGGGTTTAGTCCTCGACTTACGACCGGTTTAGTCCTTGACTTACGACCAGTTTAGTCCTTGACTTACGACCGGTTTAGTCCTCGACTTATCACCGGTTGGGGTCGCGGCATTAAAAAGGTTGAGAACCACTGTTCCACAGGTAAATTGATGATGGATTTTCCCCTCTTCTTCTGCATAAGCATCACATGTTGGCATAGGACCTCCAAGCCGTGTGGCTAGGAGACATGAGGCTGGATGAAACAAAGGCCTTCCAAACTGGGCACGTAGCCAGTATGTCCTGAGAAGAGTTCAGAGGCTCCTCCTACTACTGACCTGTTAACATGGGATGACTGACTAACTAAACTACATTTCCCATAATCCATCTCTTAAGGAAACAGCACTTAACTCAGTAAATGCCAGATATTCTAACATACAGATACATGCTCTCTAGTTAGGGTTACATAGAGCTGTATGAGCCAGAACAATGACGCTGTGAAAATTCACCTGAGGCGAAAGCTGGGGAAGACATTCCTACCTTAAAGTCAGCCTCAACGTACAAAGCGACAGGCTCCTCTGAGTGAGTGATTTCACACTGTAGCTTGTGACAGGAATGGCCCGGTTTCCCTCCCGTGATCACAAACTCAAACTCACGACTTCCGCCTGCATCTAGAAAAGACAAATCTGTTACTCTTATCTGCAAAATAAAAATAAAAAATGGATTTTTATAAAAGCCAACAATTTTCCCCGAAATAAAATCAATACCCCACGACGCCCCTTGACTATTTAACAGAAAATAACAGAATAACAAGAGTTGGAAGGGACCTTGGAGGTCATCTAGTTCCCCCCGCCGCCGCCTGCCTCCTGCTCAGGCAGAAAACCTTATACCTTTCTACAGAAAACAGTTGTTCAAGCTCTTCTTAAAAACCTCCAGTTCTGGAGGCAGGTTGTTCCACTGGTTAATTGCTCTCAATGTCAGGAAGTTTCTCCTTAGTTCTAGGTTGCTTCTCTCCTTGATTGGTTTCCATCCGTTGCTTCTCATCCTGTCTTCAGCTGCTTTGGAGAATAGGTTGACTCCCTCTTCTTTGGGGCAGCCCTTCGAAACACTGCTACCATATCACCCCTGGCCCTTCTTTTCATTAAAGTAGACATACCCAATTCCTACAACCATTCTTCCTATGTTTTATCCTTCAGGCCCCTAATCAACTTTGTTGCTCTTCTCTGCACTTTTTCTAGAGCCTCAACATCTTTTTTATATCATGGCGACCAAAACTGGATGCCGTATTCCATGTGTGATCTTTCCAAGTTTCCTTATTTTAATTTTATTACAGCCAACAATAAAAAGATATTTTACCTAGCGTTCCAAATGAAGGTTCAACTTCCACTATGTCGCAGTCAAAGATTTTCCCCCATCCAAATGTGATGGCAGAGTTGCTATTGTTAAGCATCTACAATTCCAGAAACGAAGGAGCAATTAATCCCCTCATACAGGATAAAAGTCTTCGTTTTCACTTAATTGAAACACAAGTAGTACTTGAGTTTAGGACCAGAATTTCCATTGCTAAGCAAGACGGTTGTTAAGTGAGTCACTTTTTATCACCTTTGTTGCCGTGGTTGTTAAATGAATAATTGCAGCTGTTAAGTGAATCATGCAGTCATTAACTGAATCCAGCTTTCCCCACTGAGTCTGCTTTTCTTTGGGAAGATCGCAAAAGGGGATCACATGCAACCATCGTAAATACACATTGGTTGCCAAGCACCAAAATTTTGATCACATGACCATGCAGATGTTACGGTGGTTGTAAGTACAAAGGCCAAGAATAAGTTCATTTTTCAAAAGCCATTATAACTTCAAACAATCGCTAAATCAAGTCGAGGACTACCTGTATGTAAAACATATTTTCCAGCAGCCCTAACAACAAATAAATATTTTGTACAAGCTGTTGTGGTCTATATTCCACTATATTAGATATGGAGTACAGGCAGCTCTTGACTTACGACCACAACTGAGCCCAAAATTTATGTTGTTAAGTGAGACATTTGTTAAAAGTGAGTTTTGCCTCATTTTGCGATCTTTCTTGCCAAAGTTGTTAAGGGAATTGCTGCACTGGTTAAGTGAGTCACATGGTTGTTAAGTGAATCTGGCTTCCCCATTGACTTTGCTTGTAGGAAGGTCGCAAAAGGGGATCATGTGACCCTGGGGCACTGCGACCGTCATAAATATGAACCAGCTGCCAAGCACCTAAATTTTGACCCTGGGGATGCTGCAAAAGTTGTTAACTGTAAAAAACAACCATAAGTCACATTTTTCAGTACTGTTGTAACTTTGAATAGTCACTAAACAAATTGTTGTAAGTCAAGGACTACCTGTATTACCCTGAGGTAAGCTTATACAGATGACAGTATAGAAGTACTCTCAATTAAAGGAGAGATCAGGAAGATATGAACAAAGAAGAAATAAACAGCAATAAATTACTTATAGAGAATAATAACTATTCAAAAAGCCATTCCTTAGATGTGATATAAGCCAGGGGTCTCCAACCTTTCTGGGTTGGCAGCCCAGAGGGAGAGGGAGGGGTAGGTGCCTTACGCATGCATGCAGAAACGCAAATGTGGCCACACGTGCGTGTGTGCATTCAAATAGGCCACGAACATGCTCACCACGCAAACGGGGCTGTGAGCACGCACGCAAGGCTCTCAGCGATGCCAGTGCCTGTGTGAGGCTTGTGATGCCAAGGCGATGCGAGGATCACGCCCCTCCGAGGTCCACAGTGATGCCGCCACTGATGCGAGGGTCACGCCGATGCCCTGTGCAAGGCTTGCGCTGCAGCCTGCCTGCCGCTTGTGGCACTGCCACAGCCCGCACAAGCTTTGTGGCAATGCCACCACCCACACAATAGTAGCGGCACTGCTGCCACCTGCACAACACTCGCGGCAATGGTGGCATGAGGGAGGGTGAGCATGCACACACGCGCACATGCATTGCCTAGCTACTCACACGGCCTGGTGGCCAAAAGGCCAAGGCCCAGGTAGTGGGCTGCAGCCCATAGGTTGGGGACCTCTGATATAAGTAATTGTCCGGCCTTAAGAAATCGGGACTCGGGATAGAGTTCAAAAGCGCTATGAGTTTATTCCATTCTATCTGTGCCCAAGCATCTGATCTTGTCAGGGCAAATTGGCACTAAATAAGAGTCTACCCTCGTGCTCAGCCTGGGCATCACCTATAATCAATCTTGCAACCAAGAAATCTTTGTGTCGAACTAAGATTAGATCTCCATAACTTAAATTGATAACATGAATTTAATTTAATTGATGCAGGATTGTAATGTAAGTGAGAAATACAGAAGGAAAAGAAAAAGCAAACTCGGGCAATCGTCAAATTATCTATCAGGTTTAAAGGTTTCCCAATATTTTTTCCTCAACTTACAACAGTGTGTTTAGTGACCGTTCAAAGTTACAACAGCACTGACAAAAGTGACTTAGGATTGCTTTTCACACTTACGACCGTTGAGGCATCCCATAGTCATGTGATCAAAATTCAGATGCTTGGCAAATGACTCATATTTATGACGGTTGCAGTGTCCCGGAGTCATGGGATCACTTTTTGGGACCTTCTGCCAAGCAAAGTCAATGGGGAAGCCAGATTCGCTTAACAACCATGTCACTAAATTAACAACTGCAGTGTTTCATTTAACAAATGTGGCAGAAAGGTCATAAAGCGGGACAAAATTCACTCAACAAATGTCCCGCTTAGCAACAGAAATGTCGGGTTCCATTGTGGTCGTAAGCCAAGGATTATCTGTAATATAGAGGGAGCATTCTTTTACAGATGAAGTGATACACTCAATCCCCAAACTGGGCATGGAGGCAGAAGAAAATTTACCTCAAATGTTCTCCTAATATTCACACCAATGTAGTTTTCTCCTGGGATGATCATAGCAGAAGGATTTAACAAGATCTGAAATGGTTCCGTGGAGCCTTTGCTGTCAATTTCTAAGACAATCACATCTTCCTTTCGCCGTTCTCCGTTTTCATAATACTCTGAATTGTGGATACTGCATAAAAAAATAAGCTTAAAATGGCTCTTGGCAAGATATCCCAGCATCAACAGGACAAATTTTTCCTTTAATAGAAACTGGACTTGCATGATGGTAGTTTCACGGAAGTACTAACAACCTTTAAAAAAGATACACCCCAAATAAGAACTTTCTCGGTTTGTTTTTATTGCTATCGTGTATACCAAAATGGAAAGAGGGAGGAATATAAGAAAACTTTCATAGAAACACAAAGCTGTGTCTATGTACCCAAACAAAAATAAACAAGAAACAAGCAAAATATGTAAATGTATTACAGCAGATATACAAAAGGGGCTTTCTCCAAACAAGAATTGCCCACAGAGAATTGTGCTGCTCACTTTTTCCACTGTACTGATAGAGAGCCGGTTCAAAAGTCTACAAAGATTCTCAGTCATCCAGATCAGGGCTTTTCAACCAGTGGTACGGGTACCACCTGTGGTACATTGGCACCTGGCAAGGTGGTACGCGACCATCCTAGAAAAGTGGTAGCGGGGGAGGGGAATGAGCTGAACTGGTGGCAGCATCGCATAAGCCTGAGCGAGAGACGGCTGGAGCTGCAGGGCTGTCGGGGCTCAGGGGAAGCGCCAGGATCAGTGCCAGGCTCCAGCTGGAAAGCAGCACTGATCCTGGCGCTTCTGCTGAGCCCAGAAGAAGCGCCAGGATCAGCTGGAATGTTGCAGCCTCTCCAGGGTCTTGTGATTTACATTCAGATGCTTGGCAACCGATTCATATTTATGACGGTCACAGTGTCCCAGGGTCATGTGAAGTGACCAAAACCTGCTGCAACCACCCAGCAGACGGGTGAAATAAAAACCAAACACCCCCCACCCCACCCCCGCTGCCAATCCTCAACAGAAATGCTCACAACAATGAAAACCTCAGACAGGAGGAAGAGCGCCACCGGGTGGGCAGGCAGGTGTCTTGCTCGGCTGTGACTTGGGGGGGCACTTTTTTCAGTGCCATTGTAACTTTGAACAGTCACTAAGCGAACTGTTGTAAGTCGAGGACTACCTGTACTTAATCACTTTTTTCCTTTTTTGGTCAAGTTTTTGACACCTTGCTAGGCGACTGGTGGTACTTAGATATTGCCATATCCTAAAAGTGGTACAATGGGCGAAAAGGTTGAAAAGCCCTGATCCAGATCATAGTTGGATCGAAAGTGGTTGTTATTTTTCAAAAATAAAAACCGTTTTTGACATAACCGGTTCAAAAGTTGAGGACAAACACATCTGTTTCATTGATTTTTATCTCACTTTTATTACTTTACAAATAACTCAAGGCAGCAAACATATGCAACACACCTTCTTCCTCCTATTTTCCTCACAACAACCCTGTGAGGTGGGTTGGGCTGACAGGGAGAGACTGGCTCAGTCACCCAACTGGTTTTCATGCCTGAGGAGGGACTAGTACACACCATCTCCTAGCGCAGGGGTAGGCAGCTTTGGCTCTTTTATGACTCATGGACTTCAACTCCCAGAATCCCTGAGCCAGCCATGCTGAGGGGAAAGGGAGAGTTTCCAAGCTGAGCCATGCTGGCTCAGGAATTCTGGGAGTTGAAGTCCACCAGTCATAAAAGAGCCAAGGTTGCCTACCCGTTTAGTGGTTGGCCCAAAGACATCCAGTCAGTTTTCATGCCTATGACACAACTAGAAGTCACTACTTCCTGGTTTCTAGGCCACACTTTAAGCCAGGGGTGTCTTCAAACTTGGTCCTTTTATGACTCATGGACTTCAACTCCAAGAATTCCTCAGCCAGGCACGCAGGCTGAGGAATTCTGGGAGTTGAAGTCCACGAGTCATAAAAGAGCTGAGTTTGAAGACCCCTGGTTTAAGCGCTATACCAGACTGACTCCATCCTCTCTTCTACTGCCCAAGAAAAATTGTTCTGTCTCTTAAGTTTTGCATTTCTGATTAGGAGTAAACCTCACTAACCGTTTTAGAACTGTCTTTCAAGCAGACACAACAGGACTAAACGATAAGACATATTCTTGTTTCCCTTTCCAGGGATCAGAACGAGGGGCTAGCAGGACATGGAGAGGCAAGCAGGAGAACAGAACATGCTAAGGTCCTTTCCTCTCACCTTTACATTCAGAGATTATGGCCTCCAAGAATGCATAAAATGAGTTAATTGGCCAGCCTTTGCCCGGTTTTAAATATCAAGCTAGTAGATGAATGTACAGTTCTGCCTAGTCAGAATATGGCATAGGTTTCGTTTCATTTTGACAAAATTCATCCTAAAATTTCTGATGCTAAGTGAGACATTTGTTAAGTGAGTTCTGCCACATTTTTCGACCTTTCTTGCCACAGTTGTTAAGTGAACCACTGCGGTTGTTAAATTAGTAACACGGCTGCTGAATGAATCTGGCTTCCCCATTGACTTTGGTTGTCCCAGAAGGTCTCTGGGACACTGCAACCGTCATAAATGTGAGTCAGTTGCCAAGCACCTGAATTTTGATCACGTGACCACAGGGATGCTGCCACGGTCATGTGAAAAACGTTCATAAGTCATTTTTTTGTGTTGTAACTTTGAATGGTCACTAAATGAACTATTGTAAATTGAGGAGCAAACAAAAAAGCAGAGACATCACCCTGCCAACAAAAGTGTATATAATCAAGGCCATGGTTTTCCCAGTTGCAATGGATGGCTGTGAAAGTTGGACCATAAGAAAGGCTGAGCACCAAAGAATGGAGGCCTTTGAACTCTGGTGCTGGAGAAGACTCCTGCGAGTCCCCTGGACAGCAAGGCGATCAAACCGGTCAGTCCTAGAGATCAACCCCGACTGCTCTTTAGAAGGCCAGATCCTGAAGTTGAAACTCAAGTACTTTGGCCACCTAATGAGAAGGAAGGATTCACTGGAGAAGAGCCTGATGCTGGGAAAGATTGAGGGCAATAGAAGAAGGGGACGACAGAGAATGAGGTGGCTGGATGGAGTCACTGAAGCAGTAGGCGGGAGCTTAAATGGACTCCAGAAGAAGGTAGAGGACAGGAAGGCCTGGAGGAATGTTGTCCATGGGGTCGCGATGGGTCGGACATGAGTTCGCAACTAACAACAAAGTCCTTGATTTGTGACTGGCTGCTTAGTGACCATTCAAAGTTACCATGGACCTCTCCAGGATTACTTATGACCCATATTTGAAACTCCAATGGCCACAATCCACTTCAGTCAGCTGATCACATTTGGGGCATTCAGGAAACAGTTCCTATTTATGACTGTTTGTAGCACCCACATGACTGCGATTTACGTTTTTTGCCGGAAACTGGGATTTACTCCCAGTTTCCAGGAAAAACCACCCGTTGTAGAAAATGGGTTCACTTAACAGCCACAATAAAAAAAGGTAGTAAAATCGGGAAACAGTCACATGGTAATCTGCTTAGCAACTGGCATTAGATGGGACCATAATTCCAGGCTCAAATACAGTCGTAAGCTGAGGACGACCTGTAGTCCAATTGGCCAAGAATATCAAAATAGGTAATTAATCCTCTGAGGTTCCAGATCAGAATTGCATCGTGAAAACTTACGAATGTGATTCTGGGATATCCTCCAGCACTATTTGAAGCACACTATGGTATTTCTTTAGCTATAACAGGAAGAAAATAGTGGATAGTTTATACACAAAGAACTTTCATATATATATATTGCTTACTTTAAGGGAACTCGTCACAGAGACAGAGTAGTAAATATTTATCAAGGTTGAAGCAGTTTATCTTTGAAGTTGGGATTTAAGACTGGGAGTAAATCTGCACAGCACCCCTTAATTCTGAGACTTCTTCAAGTGTCTTGCTAGTATCTATGACTTCCCACAACTAAGGCAATCCAAACTGCTTTGGAAGTGGAAGTGTATTTCCTTTCATGATTCTGCCTCACAATATTGCAGGACATGCTCTGCACCAGAAATCTTGTGACTCCAATTGTTTCTGCTCTATCCTCCTTTAATCTGCTCCCTTTGTCCACCCCTGGGGTCGGTTCTGCCTGCAAAGGAGACCAGGACCTCCAGCAACTACTGGTTTGTTTGTTTTTCCCTTTTTCAAAATGGGTCAGTAGAGTGCTGGGTCTGGAGAGTGGGAAGCTTTGAAAATGAACAGCCACGCCAGGTTTAACTGGAAGTGTTATCGAAAAGGATCTGACTCTTGCAAAGAGTTCCTTCTGCAAAAGTTATCAACAGATTAATGGGTTAAACCAGACATGTCAAACACAAGGCCTGGGGGCCGGATGCGGCCCACGAAGTGGTTTCATGTGGCCCGCGAAGCCATCCTGGAAACAGTTAGGGAACGGCCCCCACTGCCTTGGCCCTGGCCCAGACCGGCCGGGAGCCAATGTACAATTTTGCAGTGGCCATCTATGCTGTAATGCATTCAGTCTTAGTTCCACAAGGCCGTCCAGAAACAGCGAGGAACCGGCCCCTGCCATGTTGGCCCCACCCCCTGGGTGCATGCTGGGGAGGTGTCACCCTTTGTGAGGAATGAAGAAATGGACCATCGCCTGGAAGTGCCAGCAAATGTCCCTCGCCTACTTCACATATCCGGCTTGATGGGCTCCGGGGGAGGGGTTTCGGCAGGCAGTGGGGCGAACGATGTAGAACTGGCCATACCCACCCAATAGGCCACACCCACTCCATCCATGCCCACCCAGCAGGCCGGACCCACCCTGGCCACACCCACCCGGCCCCCCAAGGGCAACCGCAATGCTGATGCGGCCCTCAATGAAATTGAGTTTGACACCCCTGGATTAAACCTTCCAACAGAATGAATGAAAAACAAGCATGTGGAAACTGTTTGGGACAGGATGATGGGTTAGGGTTCCTTTGTATATATATGTGCATATGTTTGGTATTTAAATTCAAGTTTATCTTGAATGACATAATTTTGCAAATTATTTATTTATTTTTTTGCAAAAAAAAAAAGTCGACGCAGAGTCTTTTAAAACGGCCTGGTAGGAAATCATACCTCCTGTGGACAGAAACAGAGGGTGAACGGATGGTCGGAATGGGCTTGCAGAGTCCCAGAATTAGGAACGACGGAGAAAGCGGTCTCTGTGTCCAGGTTGTACTTTATATTTGCAATGTTCATTTTTCCTTCCAGGGTTAGTGACTGCAGGTTGGGCTTCACTATTTGCCAGAAGTAAGGAAGTTCTACGTGGCTGTACAAAGACAATAAGAAATTAATTCATTGACAGCTGTCCTTTCCTTGAAAGCTTCCAAGGTAAGAAATGGAATAAAACTCTTAAGTTAAATATTTGATAAAGGAGAATATTTGTAGCTGAGGGATGAAATGAGAGATCCTTGGTGCTCTCTGAGCTTGGCTGTTTTCTTTGCAGACTCGGGAGTCATTGATGCATCCCAAACAGGATACATGAAAAAGAATAGCTAGTCTGAATTTCCCAACCATCTTGGATTCAGCATCACCTTTGTAAATAGGAAAGAGGATCTGCTTTATTCAAAACTATAAACTCCTCTGAATGAAAGAGATGTATAATATCCCCAGGCAAGGAGTTTCTGCCTATAAGTAAGCTACTTTGGACCATGTATTTGACCAGGGGGTCTTCAAACTTGGCCCTTTTATGACTTGTGGACTTCAACTCCCAGAATTCCTCAGCCAGCGTCCACAAGTCATAATAGGGCCAAGTTTGAAGACCCCTGTATCTGACAGTTAAAAGCCATTTAACTATCCATGTGAGTGCTATAACTATGGGGCTACCTCAGGCTAACTAATGGCCAGTGTCTGCTCTCCCAGAGGAATCCAGCAAGTGGCATTCCTGGCCTCCAAGTTGATTACCTACCTTGATACTCGCAACAAAGCAAGTGAGGCATAAGGCTTGGTCCTCTACCCGTTACCTATCCCTTTCGGCTGGCTTTGCCAAGCATTGATTCGGCGGCCTTCCACAAGCTCTGCCACAGAGCTATGGCTCAAAAGTCTGTTAGCTCCATCATCAAGCTGTGATTCACCCAAGAGAGGAACAGTGACAACAATGTGCTTGTGTTCTGGTTATAGAAAGCCTCAGGTTCCAGACTGCAAGCAGTAAGGCCAGGAAATACCTTGATCTAAAGGGTTTAGAACCTTTCTCAACCTCAGCCAATGTAAGATGGGTGGACTTCAACTCCCAGAATTCCCCAGCCAGATGGCTGGAGAATTGTGGAACTTGAAGTCCATACATCTTACACTAGTGGAGAAACATTGTTTTAGAGCAGGGGTAGGCAACCTTGGCTCTTTTATGACTCGTGGACTTCAACTCCCAGAATTCCTGAGCCAGCCATGCTGGTTGAGGAATTCTGGGAGTTGAAGTCCACAAGTCATAAAAGAGCTAAAGTTGCCTACCCCTGCTTTAGAGGATAGTTATTAACGAATCAGATTGTCCTACAATTTAAATAATGCAGTTCCTGACAGCATTATATACCCAAAGAGACAGTAACACCAATCTTTTCTTCATGGTGACTGGACACATGCCTAACTGGGCTTTCCAGCTACAGACCCTCTTTGATAACTTTTAAAACATTAAGTTCACCATGATGGCATTTACACATGTTTCTTTGTTCAAATTGCCACCTGGCATTTTATTTTTCTTCCACAAAAGTCTGCCTGGGCAAGAGACTCAGAGTGACTGAAAGAGGAGAAATTCTGATGACAGAGTGCTAAACTAATCACATTTACAGGTAGTCCTTGACTTACAATAGTTCATTTAGCGACCATTTGAAGTTACAACAGCACTGAAAAAATTGACTTAGAACCATTTCTCACACTTACGACCACTGCAGCATTCCCATGGTCACATGATCAAAATTCAGACACTTGGCAACTGACTCATATTTATGACCATTGCAGTGTCCAGGGGGTCCTGTGGTCCCCTTTTGGGACCTTCTGACAAGCAAAGTCAATGGGGAAGCCAGATTCACTTAACAACCACGTTACTAACTTCAGCCATGTTACTAACTTAACAACTGCAGTGATTCACTTAACAATTTTGGCAAGAAACATCATAAATGGGGCAAAATTCACTTAACAACTGTCTCACTTAGCAACAGAAATGTTGGGCTCAATTGTGGTCGTAAGCCGAGGACTACCTACAGTATATTCTCCCTCATGCACATGGTTTGTATCCACTTTAGGGTAATTTAATCAAAAGAAGTAACTCTCACACAAATAGGAAAACATTGGCTTCTGATTATTTTTCAAACAATGTACAATTATGTAGTTGATTTTCATTTTAGTGTACACGTTTTGTTTTTGTTTTTCATTGACTTTATTCTCAACAGCCACCCGGAGCCTTGCAACTGCAGTTGAGTTGCAATGCAATTAATCATTAAAATAGATCAATAAATCAGTGACAATTGCCAGCAAATGCCTTCCCGACATACTCTAATCAATCAACGTAGGAGACTAGAGTCTTAAAGCAGTGATCCCATGTCTAGATAGAGCCATCAGTTGAATCATTATGGGATGGTTCCCATGGACCCTTTTGTTCCTCTATCTGTTTGTCCCATGGAAATCTGGACTTTGTCAAACTTAATCAGCTGGGCCATACTGGGTCTGTCAGAGGGCAGACAGGATGTTTTCTATTTTCTTTAGAAATCAAGCCACAGAGTCTGTACTTAACCTCACCCTGATATGCCATAATCAGGGTTTCTTTGTGCTTTCTGTGTTCTTTCGTGCTCCACATTGGCCCCGTTCACACAATACTGTGACCTAAGTCACTAGAAAAATGACTCCCTTATGAGAATATCAAAAAGAAACCAATATATCCAGTCAATTAAAAGACGCTTGCTCCTGGGCAGGAAAGCTATGGCAAATCTAGACAGCATACTAAAAAGCAGAGACGTCACCCTGCCAACAAAAGTACATATAGTCAAGGCCATGGTTTTCCCAGTTGCAATGGATGGCTGTGAAAGTTGGACCATAAGAAAGGCTGAGCACCAAAGAATGGAGGCCTTTGAACTCTGGTGCTGGAGAAGACTCCTGCAAGGCGATCAAACCGGTCAGTCCTAGAGGAGATCAACCCCGACTGCTCTTTAGAAGGCCAGATCCTGAAGTTGAAACTCAAGTGCTTTGGCCACCTAATGAGAAGGAAGGACTCACTGGAGAAGAGCCTGATGCTGGGAAAGATGGAGGGCAATAGAAGAAGGGGACGACAGAGAATGAGGTGGCTGGATGGAGTCACTGAAGCAGTAGGCGTGAACTTAAATGGACTCCAGAAGAAGGTAGAGGACAGGAAGGCCTGGAGGAACGTTGTCCAGGGGGTCGCAATGGGTCGGACACGACTTCGCAACTAACAACAAAAATTCTCAAGAGATTAAATGGAGCAAAAACGAGATCCAATCATACATTGGAGTGAACTAACTCCATCCATACAGTTGTCATATAGGGATATATAAATCCAGATGATCAAACCCTTTTACCTATTTAAGCCTTCAAAAAAAAAAGAGTTTGAGAAACTGGAAAGCAAGTCCTTCTATTATCTTACCCCCCCAGGGTGAGTCCCTCCTATCCTTCCATAAGACCGTGAAGAGCTGGCTCTGCACTTGGCCTGGGGACCCAAAGGGGGAAGTCCCACACTGGAGGTGGCTGTCACATTGACAGCAAAAGCCACCTCCCTCCTTTGTATTCCTTGCTTCCTGCTGCCCATCTTTTGATGTCATTTTGTCCTTGTTTATTTCCTTGTTTCATAATTTTGCTACTGCTATGTTTACACTTCTTTTCATTTCTGTTTTTACTGTTATAAGCCGCCTAGAGTAGCCCCATGGCGAGATAGGCAGCAAAATTAATTTAACAAATGAATAAAGAAATAAATATCAAACTCATCACTGAGGCCTGGCAGCAGGGGATACTTCTCCCAAACACTGACTGGGGCATAATAGCAGTATTTCAGTATTTGAGAGGCTGCTGCGGGGAATAGGGGGGTCAACTTATTTTCCAAAGCACCTGAAGGCAGGACAAGAAGCAAAGGGGGAAACTAATCAAGGAGAGAAGCAACCTAGAACTAAGAAGAAACTTCCTGACAGTTAGAACAATTAATCAGTGGAACAATCTGCCTCCAGAAGTTGTGGATGCATCATCACTGGAGATTTTTAAGAAAAGATTGGACAGCTATTTGTCTGAGATGGTATAGGTCAGTGATGGCGAATCTTTTAGAGACTGAGTGCCCAAACTGCAACCCAAAACCCACATGTATTGTTGGGTGCCGGGTGGGTGTGGCCCTTTGGATGGGCGTGGCCCATTGGCTGGGCGTGGCTGCAGTGGTAACAGCAGACTGGGTGGGACTAAAAAGTTCAATCAATCAATTCCAACTTTGTGAGATTTTTTTTTTCCCACGAGAAGTTGAAATTGATTGATTGAACCGGGTTGTTTTTTTTTGCACACAGCAGCAGAGACCTTAAAGCGAAAAGGTTTTATAAAACCCAGCTGAAGGCCTAGGACTGGGGCAATGATGCACGTGCCCACAGAGAGGGCTCTGAGTGCCACCTGTGGCACGTGTGCCATAGGTTCGCCACCATTGGTATAGGTTCTCCTGCTTGAACAGGGGGTCCCTTCCAGCTCTATTTTATCCTGTCCTGTCCTGTCCTGTTCTACCCTATCCTACCCTACCCTACTCTACTCTACTTTATTCTAATTCTATTCTACCAAGCCATATTTAATATTGCCCATCAGATCAATGGAAAAAGGGCTAATGACAATGAAGCCCTGTCAGTATTCCCCTGGAACAGGGGTAGGCCACCTTGGCTCTTTTATGACTCGTGGACTTCAACTCCCAGAATTCCTGAGCCAGCCATGCTGAGGGGAAAGGGAGAGGTTTCCATGCTGAGCCATGCTGGCTCAGGAATTCTGGGAGTTGAAGTCCACGAGTCATAAAAGAGCCAAGGTGGCCTACCCCTGCGCTACACCACTGCTTCTCAGTGTGGATCAGTGTGATTTATTGGAAGATAGCCATGATTTAAATCTCACTCATTTCAACTGGAGAGATAAATGCAACTGGTTCTGGTCCCCACATCATGTTCCTGCACTACAGTATGAGCATCATACATACGTTTTATTTCTCACAATCAGTGTTTTCTCTGCCATGGAATGGGGATTCAGTGGCTCAAAACGTACAAGGTGCTGTGAGGTCACGTCTATAAGCTCGCCGGGCTGAAGGATGCTCTCTCCACCAGAAACAGACAAAAGTTCCAAAGCTATCAGCTCTCCGAGTCCTGGGAACGAACGGAATACAAGTGTCTTTTTTTTTAAATGTTGCAGCAAAGACATAGGGCTGAGATAATTAGCTCACCATGCAATTTATCGTAATACCTTGGGAGTTCAAAGGGGCCAAAGAAGCCACCATGGCCAACCATCAGTGGGAGAGTTCCTCACTGCAGGAGTTCTGATTAAATTATTCCCACAGAGGGTGGGTTCATTTCTGCTTAAATACATCCCACCAGGAGGAGGTGCACCCCCTCACCAGGTCACTGGTCTCACTCTTAGGCTGCAGTTACTATCAAGAAGCTTTCGTTAACATTCATCTATATATCAAGTTATCATCTATTGGCCCATCCATCCATCGATCCATCCATCCATTAGATTTTTATCATGCCTTTATTATTTTTATAAATAACTAATGAAGAGAAGGACAAGGGGGGACATAATAGCCGTGTTCCAATATCTCAGGGGCTGCCACAAAGAAGAGGGAGTCAAGCTATTCTCCAAAGTGCCTGAAGGCAGGACAAGAAGCAACGGATGGGAACTAATCCAGGAGAGAAGCAACCTAGAACTAAGGAGAAACTTCCTGACAGTTAGAACAATTAACCAGTGGAACAACCTGCCTCCAGAAGCGGTGAATGTGCCAACACTGGAAGTTTTTAAGAAGAGACTGGACGGCCATTTGTCTGAAATGGTATAGGGTTTCCTGCCTGAGCAGGGAGTTGGACTAGATGACCTCCAAGGTCCCTTCCAACTTTATTATTATTATTATTATTATTATTATTATTGTTGTTGTTGTTGTTGTTGTTGTTATTATGGCAAACATATCTAATACACCTTCCTCCTCCTATTTTTCCCCAACAACAATCTTGTGAGGTGGGTTGGGCTGAGAGAGAGAGGGACTACAGTCACCCAGCTGGCTTTCATGCCTATGACAAGACCAGAACTCCCCATCACCTAACAATTGGTCCAAAATCAGGTTATAAAATCAGGCACAATTCTCTTGATATAACTGCCTTGTTTAGTGAAGGAAACTCTGCTCTCAGTTGTGGACGTAATTCAAGGACTGCTTGTACATTATCGTGGCTCTCTAATGCTATAGTTAAGGAATGAAATATCTAAGAATCTACTCAGCTTGGCTTGTAGTTTTGTTAATTTGCATCTGGAGGGCTCCAACGACAGACATGATGCAGCCACAGTTAAAGGATCTTATAATTAGAGCCGTGGTGGCGCAGTGGTTAGAATGAAGTATTGCAGGCTGACTCTGCCAATTGCCAGGAGTTCGATCCTGACCGGCCTTCCATCCTTCTGAAGTCAGTAAAATGAGGAGCTAGATTGTTGGGGGCTATATGCTGACTCTGCAAACCGCTTAGAGAGGGTCGTAAAGCATTGTGAAGTCTGAGTGCTATTGCTAATACTTACACCCAGGGCTTTTTTTGTCATAAAACGCCCAGAACAGAGTTCCGGCACCTTTTTTGGATGAAACCTTGTAGGGTAGGGCAAGGCGGGTTGTATGACGTATGTGAATTCCGGCACCTTTTTTTTTTTTTTACCAAAAAAACACTGCTTACGCCAGTGGTTCTCAACCTGTGGGTCGGGACCCCATTTGGGGTCGATCGACCATTTCATGGGGGTCGCCAAGCAAGGCTGTCCGCCATTTTTTTTGTCCGCCATTTTTTTTGTCCACCATTTTTTCCCCCTTTTCCGGCGGGTGCCTTACCTCCCTTGGGCTGGGCCAGCTGGTGGTCGGCCTGCTCCGTCTCTGCTGCTTGCCAGCTACGCCTCGGCCGGTGCAGGGGGCGGAACCACGCATGCGCGGCGCTCCCGGGCAGGGAAAGTCCTCGACTTACGACCGGTTGGGTAGTCCTCGACGTACGACCGGTTTAGTCCTCGACTTACAACCGGTTTAGTCCTCGACTTACGACCGGTTTAGTCCTCGACTTACGACCGGTTGGGGTCGCGGCATTAAAAAGGTTGAGAACCACTGGCTTACGCCCAACCTCTAGCAAAAACACCAGGTAGTTTAGATTTAATGAAAAAAACCCAAAGAGATGATAGTGGCAAACCTGTGACGATAATCTCGTGGATATGGCAGTTGTCACAAACGATGATGTAGGTCACCGATACGATTTCAGCAGAACTGGGCATGAACACCACCTGAAAGTGAATATTTCTGCATCATCAAAACATCAGCAGCCGTAAGAATTTTTTTTTTAAAGAGGTAAGAAACTAAAACTGGTAAATGTCATCATGAATTTCCCCCAGGATGTTGTGTGGCAATTCTCTAAGAATCCCAGTTAGTGATCTGTAGCTCCCACAGCGTTCTAACCCTTAGTCTATACAAATGTTTTTTTAAAAAAAATAAATATATTTTGCTGGAAAACCTTCCTTACTACAGGTAGTCTTCAACCTATGACCACAATTTATGTTGCTAAGTGAGAAATTTGTTCACTGAGTTTTGCCCCATTTTATGGTCTTTCTTTCCACAGTTGTTAAGTGAATCACTGCAGTTGTGAAGTTAATAACACGATTGATAAGTGAATCTGGCTTCCCCCATTGACTCTGCTTGTCAGAAGGTCGCAAAAGGGGATCACGTGATCCTGGGGCACTGCAACCGTCATTAAATATGAACCAGTTGCCAATTTTGTGAATTTTGATCACATTAACCATGGGGTGCCAGAATGATCATAAGTATGAAAACTGCCATAAGTCCCTTTTTTCGGTGTTGTTGTAACTTTGAATGGTCACTAAATGAACTATTGTAAGTCGAGGACTATCTCTACCATTCCTCCTTTCAAAATTTAATGCCAAAACTTACATTTCCAGGTTATCAATCGCTTTAGAGCTGGCTATCAAGGAGATTTTATACAGATAGTCTCCAGTTAACTACAGTAATTGGGACCAGCAAAACTGGTCATTGTCATAAGTGCGAGGTTATGTGACCAAGCCAAGTTAACAATAGCAGTTCCAGCACTTCCATTGGTGGGTTAAGTGAAACCTGCTTGGTCATGTGACGTCACGTGATTGACTTTCTTGATCACCTGCCAGCTTTACCATTGATTTTGCTTGTCAGAAGCTGGCAGTGAAGGTTGCAAATTGGTGATCATATGGCAAATGGTACACTGTGATTGTTGCAATTGCAAGCCTGTTAACCAAGCAAAACTGTAATCCTATGATCACAACAACTGCCACAACTTTGAGGACCAGCCATTAAGTCTCTTTGTTCAATGCTGTAATAACATCAAATGATTGCTGAATGAATGGCTTTTAACCGACTGCCTGTATTTCCTCCTCTTTACCCCATTTAGCCCAGAAACTTTAAGCCATTTTCTTCCTACTAGTAAGTTTCTATATTGTAGAAAAGTCAGAAATAAGTGTAGCAAAACTACTTCTAGTATAGAAAAGAAGAAGGGGGAAAATTTTCTTCTCTCCGTTATTTTATTCATCAGGTTTGCTTATCATCAGTAAATAAAAATATCATCTGAGAAAATTGTGGTACTGTGAAACTTTTCTTATCTTTCAGTGTGGAAACAAATTGTGAACAAAGCACACTCGCTATAACTCACTATAAAGTTTGGTCAAGTGGTTATCCTTCCCACTATTTACTTTTGAATTTTCTTTGTATCGTATACTATAAACCAGGGGTAGGCCACCTTGGCTCTTTTATGACTCGTGGACTTCAACTCCCAGAATTCCTGAGCCAGCATGGCTCAGCATGGAAACCTCTCCCTTTCCCCTCAGCATGGCTGGCTCAGGAATTCTGGGAGTTGAAGTCCATGAGTCATAAAAGAGCCAAGGTGGCCTACCTCTGGCCTAGGCCTAGGCCGCTTTATGACTCGTGGACTTCAACTCCCAGAATTCCTGAGCCAGCATGGCTCAGCTTGGAAACTCTCCCTTTCCCCTCAGCATGGCTGGCTCAGGAATTCTGGGAGTTGAAGTCCACCAGTCATAAAAGAGCCAAGGTGGCCTACCCCTGCTATAAACTAATAAAAATTTTGGAATCAGAAGGAGCCAGGCTAGAAAGCAGACCGAGTGTTCTAGTCCCACTTTGAAAACCAGTTGGGTGGCTTTGGGCCGTTCGCCAGGACACTCTGAATTCTAGTCCTGCTTTAGACGTGAAAACTGGCTGGGTGACTTTGGGGCAGTCCTTCTCTCTCTCAGTCCCACTTATAAGGTTGTTGCCGCGTAAATAGGAAGAAGAAGGTATGTTGGATACGTCCACTGCCTTGAGTTATTGGTAAAAATAATAAAGGCGAGATATAAATAATTAAATAAAAAATAACCACGGTGCATGGTACAATTCTACATAAATCCCCCTGGGACTTGGAAAGTAACCAATCCTAATATAAATTCCCTAGTCAAACGAAGAGGGCATCGGCTACATCCTGCTTTAGAATAAGCAAAGCGGAAATAAAATGAAAACGGCATTATTAAGTTTGCAAGGTAGGCTGGAAGCATGAGCGATATTTTCCAAAGCGCCTGAAGGCAGGACAAGAGGCAACGGGTGGAAAGTAACCAAGGAGAGAAGCAACCTAGAACTAAGGAGAAACTTCCTGACAGTCAGAACAATTAATCAGTGGAACTCCTTGCCACCAGAAGTGGTGAATGCTCCAACACTGGAAGTTTTTAAGAAGAGACTGGATAGCCATTTGTCCGAAATGGTATAGGGTTTCCTGCCTGAGCAGGGGGTTGGACTAGATGACCTCCAAGGTCCCTTCCAACTTTATCATCATCATCATCATCATCATCATCATCATCATCATCATCATCATCATCATCATCATCATCATTATTATTATTATTATTACCAGGAACTGACCTCAATTGGGATAGACTGACCGGGAATAAGTTCAAAGACAGCCGGACAAATCCCAAATGGATGTTGCTTCACGTAACCCAGAGTGGCGACAGACTTCAAATAAAGAGAAGAAAAAAAATGAATCAGTTTACGAGCTGATTCGCGTGACCAGTTTGCCCCAAGAGAAGTACAGAGCCCTGACTAAGTTTCAAAGGGAGGAATTCTTCCTGCTATTCAACCCAAGCAGCTTCCACTCATCTGTCTCTGCTATTCCTCAAAAAGTGGCTTTTGAGACTTGTGCTAGCTGAGGCAGGGTTATGATTTGTTTTATTTTTGGCTAGCCCAGTGATGGTGAACCTTTTAGAGACCGAGTGCCCAAACTGCAATCCAAAACCCATTTATGTATCATCAGGTGCCGGGTGGGCATGGCCCATTGGATGGGTGTGGCCCATTGGGTGTGTGTGGCCCATTGGGTGGGCGTGGCTGCGGTGGTAACGGCAGACTGGGTGGGACTAAAAAGTTCAATCAATCAATTCCAACTTTGCAAGATCTTTTTTTTTCCCTGCAAGAAGTTGAAATTGATTGATTGATTGAACCTTTTTTTTTTTTTG
>NW_015386458.1:1481026-1497371 GCF_001527695.2 Protobothrops mucrosquamatus
GGGTAGGCGTGGCTGCGGTAGTAACGGCAGACTGGGTGGGACTAAAAAGTTCAATCAATCAATTCCAACTTTGAGAGATCTTTTTTTTTCCCGCGAAAAGTTGAAATTGACTGATTGAACTTTTTTTTTTTTTGCACACGGCAGCTGAGGCCTAAAGTGAAAAGGTTTTATAAAACCCAGCTGAAGGCCTAGGACTGGGGGCGATGGCCCGCGTGCCCACAGAGAGGGCATTGCGTGCCACCTCAGGCACCCAAGCCATAGGTTCGCCACCACAGGGCTAGCCTATACTTCCGAATTTGCTCCTATGCATTGATACACAATATCTCCTCCCTTTTGGTCACTATTTCCTGATTTTCACAGCCCTCATTTTTTTAAATAAGAACACAGAACTTCATAGGACTGGAAGAGACCTTGGAGGTCTTCTAGTCCAACTCCCCCCGTGCTCAAGGCAGGAGACCTTACAATATCCCTGTCAAGTGGCTGTCCAATCTCTTCTTAAAAACCAGTGATGGAGCAGCCACAACTTTGGGAGTCTAGCTTTTGCACTGATGAATTGTTCTCAGTGTCAGAAAATTTCTCCTTACTGGTAGGCTGCTTCTCTCTTTAACAAGCTTCCACCCAATGCTTCTTGTCCTGCCCTCTGGTGCTTTGGAGAATAGCTTGGCCCCCTCTTCTCTGTAACAGCCCCTCAAATATTGCGACACTGCTATCGTGTCCCCATCTCCCCCAGTCTTTCTCTTTGATAGGCTAGGCCAGTGATGGAGAACCTTTTAGAGACCGAGTGCCCAAACCGCAACCCAAAACCCACTTGTTTATCGCAAAGTGCCAGGGCCGCATCAGCATTGTAATGCCCTTGGGGGGGCAGGGAGGCGCCTCTGAGTGCTGCCTCCGGCATGCAAAAACCAGGGGTGCAAGATGGCCGCCACCACACCGCGGGGTACAGATACAAGGCGCTGCACCACACAAAAACAGGGCAGGGCTAGTGAGTATCACGCAGGCACTAGTCCCGCGCGCACATGCGCGCATGTAAAATGCTTCCTCCTCCCTTTTCTTCCAGTCCACCAATCGACAATGGTTGGTGACCTCTGCTCTACCACCTCTACTCAAGCTTGCCAGTCGACCGCTTCGCCTCCTTTGTGCTGGGCGGGGCTCCTGCTCTGGGTGGCAGTGGCGGCCTGATGGACCTGCTGTTGGCGACGGTGGTGCACGTGCCCACAGAGAGGGCTCTGAGTGCCGCCTCTGGCACGCGTGCCATAGGTTCGCCACCACTGGTCTAGGCAAACCTAGCTCCCTCAATTGTTCATCCTACAATTTAGCCACAGGCACCATCATCTTTATTGTTCTTCTCTGCACATAAGTTTCACAGAGAAGCAGAGGAAAGATGGACCCATCCTGCCTCGTGCACTTTTTTTTTTTAACTAAGGGAAATTGGCAAAAGTTCTGCACTTTCCCCATCTCCAGGATGTAGAACTGCCAGATGGTGTTTCCTTTCTTTTTTTCTCTTTTTTCTTTTACTGGAACAGGAAGCTAACGAATCCAGGGAATCCACCGACCAAGGGATGAACACCTGGCTACCACAGTGGGCAAAGCGGAAGAAGGTGTGGGTCTTCAGAAAGAGATTTCCTAAAGTCGAGGACTGTAATATCCACAGCCACATTCTTTCCGGTCCCTCAGGAACCCAGAATGCCAACATATGTGGCCCCTGGTTGCCAGAAACCGTCTCCTTTTGATTCCGGTTCAACAGGGCTGGTGTGGAAAGGAAAGTGCACCCAGTTCTGTAACACTTACCCGAAAGTTAGGAGGTGGCCACATGTCCTTCGCCATGATGCAAAACTTTCCGATACTGAGCCCTTCATTTTTGCACTCAAACTTTACAAATTTTACTCCGCCCACCAGGCAGGCCCCACATTCCAGGACGTGTGGCACTGAAAGAAAGGCAGATGAAAAGGAGCCAATGCAAACAGGGGTGGGAATCACACTTGGATTATTTAAACTCGAAAATGCTGAATAAATCTGGAAGAACAGCTTCCAGAGGACACAGGAGACTAGGAAGGGCAAGGAGGAAATGACTTGGGCTCTGCTGGTTTCTAGTCTCAAGCGAGGAGTCCTTGGCGCTCTCTGAGCTTGCTTGCTTGCTTGCAGAAGTTTCATTCCCCAAACTGGATGTTACCTAGTTGGGGTAAAGAAACGTCTGCAAGAAAACCACCAACCTCAGAGAACACCGAGGACACACACACCCCTATTTCAACCCTGAGCTACAAATATTCTCCTTTATTGCTATTCTCAAGTCTCTAGCTATGAGACTAGGCCAGGGGTAGGCAACCTTGGCTCTTTTATGACTCGTGGATTTCAACTCCCAGAATTCCTGAGCCAGCATGGCTCAGCTTGGAAACCTCTCCCTTTCCCCCTCAGCATGGCTGGCCCAGGAATTCTGGGAGTTGAAGTCCACGAGTCATAACAGAGCCAAGGTTGCCTACCCTGGACTAGGCTGAAGCTGCCATATTTAAAGGTGAAACAGGCACAGATATTTAAAAATGGCTGGTCACCAATGCTGGACCTTTGCCAAATCTCATACATTGAAAGCTTGGATGACATCATTACAGGTAGTCCTTGACTTACAGCCATTCGTTTGGTGACCGTTCAAAGTTACGACGGCGCTGAAAAAACCTGACTTATGACTATTTTCCACACTTAACGACCTTGCAGCACCCCCACGGTCACAAGATCAAAATTCAGACGCTTGGCCAGTGACTCCTACTTACGACGGTGGCGGTGTCCCAGGAGCATGTCCCAGGGTCATGTGATTCCGTTTTACGGCCTTCTGAGAAGCAAAGTCAATGGGGAAGGCACTTAAGTACCACGTCACTGACTTAGCAACTGCAGAGTTCATTTAACAACTGTGGGAAGAAAGGCCACAGAACGGTGTAAAGCTCACTGAACAACTTGTCTTGTTCAGCGATGGAAACGTTGGGCTCATTATTAGGGTGGGGAAGCATTTTGCTAATAAGTTGGAAGGCAAAACACCAGGAGAGAAACTCCCCCACGGGGGATTGTCACACAGTCAGCTCACGTGTTAAAATGGGGGGTGGTCTTCTGCCTTGCAAAGGGACCAGGAGCGGATAGGCTGCCTGAGATTCCACCAGTAAATAATCATCATAATCTGCAAGATATTCAGGAATGAACTGGATGATGTAGAAACAGCTCATCCCGGGAGCGACAAGCCCACCTTCACCTGGAAATTTCCCTGAAAAGAAAGGACTTTTATTAGAAAACTTCTGATTCTATATGTTGCTTGTGCTGGTTACATGACACCACAATGGTGGGAACTCTTTAAATACTATACGGATAGTCCTCGGCTTACAACCATTCATTTAACAACTGTCTGATGTTACAGCGGCACTGAAAAAAGTGACTTACAATTTTCACGCTGATGACCGTTTGCAGCATCCCTGTGGTCACATGATCAAAATTCCAACATTTGGCAACTGGCATCTATTTATGACAGTTACATTCTCCTGGGGTCATGTAATTATGATTTGTAAACTTCCCAGCTGGTTCCAATGAGCAAAGTCAATGAGGGAAGCCAGACTCACTTAATAACCGCATTATTCAATTAGCAACTGTGACAAAAAAAGTTTAATAAAATGGGACAAAACTCACTTAACAACTGCTTTGCTTAGCAACAAGAATTCTGGTCTCAGTTTTGGTTGTAAGTTGAGGGCTGCCTGTATATGTATCTAATTGTGTAAGTATTCGTAAGACAGGCTAAAAACACAAACACAATAAAAGTCAGACCACGTTGGAGAACATAATCGTAAAAAGGGGGTTTGCAAAATCATGATTTGTAACCCTGTTTCATAAAATCATATGAAAGAAAGTTATGAATCACTCAACCCTAACCCCACACTCAGGAGTGGCTGAAAAAGCCAGATCTTTACGGCTTTTATGAAGGCCGACATGGTCTGTCACAATTAATACAGTGCCCTGAAGATTTTGCCTTCATATTATGATAAAATAATCTGATCTGATTTGATTTTGATTCAGCCAAGTGACTGAAACCAGCCAATTATGGTTTATTTCATAAGCCATTCTTAAAAATGGTTTAGGAACGTGTGTGAACTAGGTAGATGTGTAAGGCACAACAGCTCTCTTCCATGGTGTAAAGTATTTTAGAACTGGCTTTGGGGGAAGCATGAGTGAGCCGTTAAGGAGCAATGTGGAGAAGTGATTACACAGCCCCAAGATAGAAGAAAAGATGAGAAGGAAATTCACAATAATCCTGCCTTAATCTTGTTTAAAACGAGATGGGACAGAGAGAAATTTGTACAATCTTTCAAGATTCTCTTAATAAACCCTAGAATAATACAGGTAGTCCTTGCTGAACGACCACAATTGAGCCCAGAAATTTATGTTGCTAAGTGAGAAATCTGTTAAGTGAGTTTTGGCCATTTTATGACTTTTCTTGCCATGTTTGTTAAGTGAATCACTACAGTTGTTAAATTAGTAACATGGTTGTTAAGTGAATCTGACTTCCCCCACTGACTTTGCTTCTTAGAAGGTCATGAAAGATGATCACGTGACCCCGGCACACTGCAACCATCATAAATATGAACCAGTTGTCAAGCATCCAAATGTAAATCACGTGACCACAGGGATGCTGCAATGGCCATAAGTGTGAAAAACGGTCATAAGTCACTTTTTTCAGTGCCGTTCAAATGGTTGCAAGTCGAGAACAACCTATAAACAATCTCTGCAGGGCCTCTGGTGTTCCATATTTCAATTTTTGGCCCATTTTCCAACTTCTGCAGGATAACAAAGGGGAGTAAAATGCACCCAGGAAAAAGAGAGGGAAATATCTCTTTGGAAAAAATACGAATTGACTCTCAAACTCACGCTGAGGTTTATCTTAATGACAAACAAATGTTTATAGGAACAAAAAATTCCCCTGTCCCTTAAATAAACCTTTCCTTAAGTTGAGTTTGACTTGGGAGGACATCACAAGCGTATCTATATTGTTTTCCCAGCAGCTGTAAACATGGCACTGGATTCTTCTGTTGTTTTTTTAACTGAGTATAGATAGCCAACTTAAAACCATTCAAAGTTACAATGTACCTGAAAAAAGGGGAATTATGACCCAGTTCCAAAGTTCTGACAGTCACACAGTTGGAATTCATCAACATTGATGTTCGTTTGTAGCATCCTGCAGTCATGTGAGTGCATTTTATGACATTTTTTACCAAAAATCAACAGTTCTGGTTTTGGCAAAACTGCACCCATAGTGAACCACTGGTTTGCCTAAATGTGGTATTCACATGATGACTACGAAAAGGCCACAAAATCAAGTCAATCACATGACCAACCAACTTATGACTGTCAGAACTTATGTTCATAAAGTGTGAGCTGCATTATAGCTGTAACTCAAGGACTATCTGTACTCTATTCTGCCATCTTGAGATTCCTTAAGTGTTTTCCCATCCATGTTACCAGTTTGGTCTAGTAGTTCAAGGGTAGGCCACCTTGGCTCTTTTATGACTCGTGGACTTCAACTCCCAGAATTCCTGAGCCAGCATGGCTCAGCTTGGAAACCTCTCCATTTCCCCTCAGCGTGGCTGGCTCAGGAATTCTGGGAGTTGAAGTGCACAAGTCATAAAAGAGCCAAGGCTGCCTACTCCTAGCCTAGTTGGTTAAGGCACCAGGCTAGAAAGCAGGAGACCGTGAGTTCTAGTGCGGCCTTAGGCATGAAAGCCTACTTTAGACCAGTCTCTCTCTCTCCCCATCCCCCTCCCTCTCCTCTCCCTCTCTCTCAGCCCAACCCACCTCACAGGGTTATTGTTGTGGGGAAAGAAAGAGGAAGAAAATGTGTTGGATATGTTTGCTGCTTTGAGTTATTTGCAACAATAATAAATACATACAAATTTGCAAATAAATAAATAAAATACATTAATCAGATCTGACTCTGCTTAGCTTTTTCCAAGAACAGTCAGGTGCTGCCACCTGCTGTAGCATCCTTTTGAGGCCGTTTCCATCCTTTGGATGCCATCCAAGGAAGCCAGTTTTCGCCGGAAACCAACTGATTTGAAACTGAGATCACAGCATCTGGCAAGAACTCACCCATCACAACCGAGAAGGCAGATGTAGCTGGAGGAATAATTCTGACGCTCTGGGATGTTGAGGTCATGTTCTGTAACTCTATTGTCATCTGCAAAGAAAGGAAGGACAGAGCTAGTGCATCTTTCCCCCCCCCAGCCATTTTATGATCCAAAGAGTACCCCCCCAAAGTATAATGCCAATATTCAGCACCAAAAAAATGGTTGGTTTTTAAGAATTGGGGGGTGAAGGGGAGGCAAAAATAAGTGGGAATGAATACTGTATGTCAAGTGTCTGCAAGCACAGCCAATTAAAAATCCCACAGAATAGTCAGAACGTTTTTGGCCCTGTTATTACTACCCACATTTTTCACTGCCCTCAAATTTACAAAACATTTAGTAGGGCCCACTGATTTCTGAAAAGATTTGACTGTGATATTGCACTCCATCTATCCTTGAAGGAAAGAAGAGTTCATAGGTTTGATTTATAGGTAGTCCTTGACTTACAGCCGTAATTGAGCCTGACAACTGCAATTGTAAGTTGTCACAGCCATAAAGCGGTCACCGATTTTACAACTTTTCTTGTGACAGTCTTTAAGCGAGAGCCACAGTCATTAGCCAAACCCGTTGCTCGTTATGAGCGGGATTTTTTGCCACAAACCAGAAATAAATGCCCGTTTCAGCAAGATGCAGTAAATGGCCATAAAAGCAGCCACGTGACCAGGGAGGGGTGGCTGTCTGAACTTTGCAATCTTAACTGCCTTTAGGGAGTCCATCCTAACTTGAATTGATTGCTAAGTGACCAGTCATAAGCCGAGGACTCTCTGTATTCAATTAAAAGTACATGAAGAAGTGGAAGAATGATGTTTCAGTCCAGCTGAAGAAAAGCGAATTAACAGGCCATGCAGATATGAGAAATTCTCCTGAGTGGCTCTTACCTCATAAACCTGGCCAATTTCATATTCTGTAAACACCACTGCGGGAGGGTTTGAGAGGAAGATGGGTACTGACTGGGAATGGCTGAAATGAAGGGAAAAAAAGATAG
Source organism: Protobothrops mucrosquamatus (assembly GCF_001527695.2). NCBI lineage: Eukaryota > Metazoa > Chordata > Lepidosauria > Squamata > Viperidae > Protobothrops > Protobothrops mucrosquamatus. The sequence continues at coordinate 1,488,158 of NW_015386458.1, forward strand.
TTACAAAGATGGTCAAGGCAGGGGTAGGCAACCTTGGCTCTTTTATGACTCATGGACTTCAACTCCCAGAATTCCTGAGCCAGCATGGCTCAGCTTGGAAACTCTCCCTTTCCCCTCAGCATGGCTGGCTCAGGAATTCTGGGAGTTGAAGTCCACCAGTCATAAAAGAGCCAAGGTTGCCTACCCCTGGAAGAGTATTCTCAGGACCGCTGCATGTTAGCCGGCACTGGTTGGGCTCAATGGGGGCTACTTCATTCCATTGTCCTCAGAGCTTGCCTTCCCCCCCCCCCACCTTCTTTAGAAAATGTCTGTAGATATTTAATGTGACAGGAGAAAATGGTTAAGCTGACTTAGTAAAGGTAATCCTCAACTTACAAGTTAATTTAGTGGCTGTTCAAAGTTACAATGCCATTGAAAAAAACGACTTATGACCGTTTTTCACACTTGATCCCTGTGGTCACAGGATCAAAATTCAGACACTTGGCAACTGACTCATATGTATGACGGTTGCAGGTTTCTGGGATCATGGGATCCCCTTTTGTGACCTTTTGGCCAGCAAGGTCAATGGGGAAACCAGATTCACTTAACAACCATGTTACTAACTTTAACAGCTGCAGTGATTCAACAACTGTGGCAAGAAAGGTCATAAAATGGGGCAAAATTTACTGAACAAGTGTCTTGCTTACAAACAGAAATGTGGGGCTCAATTTTGGTTGTAAACCGAGCATTACCTGTAAAGTGAATTTCATTATATTGAAATCTCTCACAGTGTTTCTCAACTATGACAACTTTTAAGGTTTGTGGGCCTTTGTTCCCAGGATTCCCTAGCCAACACATTGTAGAGTTGTTGGAAGTTGAAAAACACGGCATCTCAGGCACAGATTTCAGCCTGAGTCCACCCAGTTTCTTCCTGACCCTGAGCCATCATGTTGCTCCAAAGATGGATGTGGCCTTTTAGCTTTAGCCCAAATGAAAAAAAGATTGTCTTTTGGGGCAGACATAAACCACTTGAGGCCCTCCAGAAACAGGAGGTGGCAACTGCAATGTTTCAGTCGCACTCTGGCTAAAGAATATTGTGATTTTGATGTTTCGAATCTGATGTTATGGTTCCGGCTTATGAAACACTTCAAAGAACTTCCAGGCACTGATTTTCCTAAAAGTAATTTATTGTTACAAAATGTCGGCACAGGCATAACGAAGGTATGCTAAGATCTAACTTCTCTTCCTCTGAGCAGTTAAATTATCAGCATGTTCCCTCCCTAAATTAGCTTTCATATATCACGTTATCCAATTAGTGTGAAGGTCAAAGGTTTCCTTCCTCTCTCTTTCCCGGGCTTTTCCCTCCACCCTCTTCTGCTCTGCATTAACTCTAAAAATACCAGACAGTTTTGCATATTGTCAAAGCAAGAATAAACAGTATTTGCAGCGTTGACATCTGAGCCCTGAAAGGCTACGCGACTCCCTTTATGTTCAGCGTCTTGAATCAATTCATTCCTAAAAGCAGAATATGTGCCAACTGGCAATGCTCCCATAGTTGGGCTTGACTACGAGTTTATATCAGCTGCTCCTTGAAGGTAGGATGTGCCCTACCTTGCTATCAAAAACAACAACTTTGTGACAAATTTCTTCTTTCCTTTTTCTGCAACAGGCAGGCTCTATTCCCTGAGCAACATAAAGATTTTCGCATTCAGGTACAGAGTGGCTTGGAATGTGTGGGAGAGGGAGAAGCATATAAATGTTAAATATCACTGTTGCAGCTAAGTGTCATGGTTCCGACTAACGAAACGCTTCAAAGAATTTCCAGGCATTGTTTATCCTAAAAAGTCTTTAATCGTGAAACAAAGTGTCGGCACAGCATGGTGGATGCCAAGATCTGAATTCCCCTCCCCTGAGCACATAATGTTCCAGCATATTTCCCTCCTCTAATTTGCAGTCATAAATCACGTTCTCCAATCAGTTTGAAGGGCAAAGTTTCCCTTCCTAGCATGGTTTCTTATCTTAACTAATCCCCACACACATTCTTTCTCCTCCCCTCCCAGCATCATCTAATCCAGTGGTGGCGAACCTATGGCACGGGTGCCAGAGGCGGCACTCAGAGCCCTCTCTGTGGGCACGCGCGCCATCGCCCCAGTCCTAGGCCTTCAGCTGGGTTTTATAAAACCTTTTCGCTTTAGGCCTCCTCCGCCGTGTGCAAAAAAAAAAAAAGGGTTAAATCAATCAGTCAATTTTTATCTTGCTGAAATGGCAAAGATTTTGGCTTATTTGAAGAATTACTCAAATGAACAATTTTTATTAATATGGAGAAGATGGATTGTTTATATTCAAAAGAAGCATAGAGTGGTGGAATATAATTTAGGTTTTTAGAAAATTTTTTCTTTTTTTTTTTCTTTTATATATTTTACCTACTCATGTAGAATAATATACTCTGTGGAGTTAGAGATACTAATATTTGTTTACTTATATCTGAATATTATCCTGGGATTAGGTTTGGGAAGTCCGGGGTGGGGGGGTGGGGGGTCTTTCATATAGCATTGTATAATATTTGTGATGTTTTTTTTTATGATGAAAAATAATAAAAATTTTATATTGGAAAAAAAAAATCAATCAGTCAATTTCAACTTCTTGCGGGAAAAAAAAGATCTTGCAAAGTTGGAATTGATTGATTGAACTTTTTAGTCCCACCCAGTTTGCCGTTACCACCGCAGCCACGCCCACCCAATGGGCCACACCCACCCAATTGGACACGCCCACCAGGCACCTGACGATGCATGAGTGGGTTTTGGATTGCAGTTTGGGCACTCGGTCTCTAAAAGGTTCGCCATCACTGATCTAATTTAACTCTAAAAATACCACACAGCTTATACAGAGAGTGGCTGCCTCTTCATATTTTGTCACAGCAACGTTGACACTAAGAAGGCCAGTTGTGTAGGGGCAGAGAGCACCATTTGTATATGTATCATTATTATTATTTTATTTTATAAAGAGCTACCTTTCCATCACAAACTTCCTTCTTCCTCCTACCATCCGCTCCGCCTTCTTTTGAGGCAGAATCAAGGACTTGCCTCCATGGAGCGTATTAGGTGGGAAAAAACGAGGGTTTTTCAGGAAATTGTGGCGGTCTTTCAATCTCTGAAGATATAGACGGTCTTTCTGCCGGTCAGCTCTGGACATTTCATCCATCCAGACAGGTTTGCCCAAGGCTCTAGCTTTCTTCTACCAGAGATGAAACGAGAAACATGCTTTTAGATAGACTTTTATATAAGATTCACCCTGTATCACCAAAAACTGATCCCACAAGCTTTGAGATTTTCAAAACCCTAGAACTAGCCTGCAAGAATCTTATTTAAAAGCTCCCAACAGAGAGCTCTCCAGCCCCTGTTTGGTCCAGCAAAGAGGAGCCCAGCATAATAATAATAATAATAATAATAATAATAATAATAATAATAATAATAATAATAATAATAATAATAATAATAATAATAATAATAATAATAATAATAATAGTAGTAGTAGTAGTAGTAGTAGTAGTAGTAGTAGTAAAGTTGGAAGGGACCTTGGAGGTCATCTAGTCCAACCCCCTGCTCAGGCAGGAAACCCTATGCCATTTCGGACAAATGGCTGTCCAGTCTCTTCTTAAAAACTTCCAGTGTTGGAGCATTCACTGCTTCTGGAGGCAGGTTGTTCCACTGGTTAATTGTTCTCACTGTCAGGAAGTTTCTCCTTAGTTCTAGATTGCTTCTCTCCTTGATCTTTCTGAAACGTAAGTTTCATTATCCAATATCCAATTTCTCTTTATTGTGAGACGTATTTTGGGGGAACATTTGACCAGAATCTGCTTTTCTGTACCTGAAACCCCCTTTTTCATGTCCTACAATTTGGAGCAGTAGAAAACAGGTTTCAAGAGTCTTATATTTTTTTTTCTTTTGCTGTAGCCCTGATCCTGTAGAACAGGGCTTTTCAACCTTTTCACCCATTGTACCACTTTTAGGATATGGCAACATCTGAGTACCACCAAAAACTTGACCAAAAAAAAAAGGGATAAAGTACAGGTAGTCCTCGACTTACAACAATTCGCTTAGTGACTGTTCGAAGTTACAGTGGCACTGAAAAAAGTGCCCTCCAAGCCACAGCCGAGCAAGACACCTGCCTGCCCACCCGGCAGCGCTCTTCCTCCTGTCCGAGGTTTCCATTGTGAGCATTTCTGATGAGGATTGGCAGCGGGGGTGGGGTGGGGGGGTGTTTGGTTTTTATTCCCCCCGTCTGCTGGGTGGTTGCGGCAGGTTTTGGTCACTTCACAGGACCCTGGGACACTGTGACCGTCATAAATATGAATCAGTTGCCAAGCATCTGAATGTAAATCACAAGACCCTGGAGAGGCTGCAACATTCCAGCTGATCGGCGCTTCTTCTGGGCTCAGCAGAAGCACCAGGATGAGCACTGAGCTCCAGTTGGATCCTGGTGCTGATACTGGCACTTTCACTGAGCCCTGACAGCCCTGCAGCTCCAGCCGTCTCTCGCTCAGGCTTGTGCGGTGCTGCCACCGGTTCAGCTCATTCCCCTTCCCCGCTACCACTTTTCTAGGATGGTTGCGTACCACCTGCCAGGTGCCAATGTACCACAGGTGGTACCCGTACCACTGGTTGAAAAGCCCTGCTGTAGAACACTCTTATTTACTAGACTATCTCAAAGATGCTTTTTTCATTGAAAGCCAACTGAACTGTTTTTTTCTTGAGGAGGAAGAAGAAAATGTTTCACTTCCCATCGAAGAGGCTTCGTCAGTTCTGATAGCAGGGGGGGATGGAAGGACAGGCACTGACAGTTGAGACTGGCTGATGGGGGAATGGAAGGATGGGTTTTGATAGAACCGGGGGTGGGGATGTATTTCTGCAAAGAAATACAATTCTTCCATCATCTACAATACTTTTGTATACTTTTGTAGATAGAAAGTATCTACGATACTGTTCAGATGACTGCAAGGAAGTACAATCCTTCCATTCCCACCCACCCACCGACCCCCATCCTATCAGAACTTATCCTTCCATCCCCCCGCCATCAGAACCAATGAAGCTTCTAGGATGAGAAGCAAAACGTCTTCTTCTTCTTCCTCAAGGAAAAAACAGTCCAGTTACCTTTTAAAGAACAAAAAAAAAAAGCATCTTTGAGAGAACTACGACCTGGATGACTGAGAATCTCCACAGACATCTACTAGTCCAGGGGTAGGCCACCTTGGCTCTTTTATGACTCGTGGACTTCAACTCCCAGAATTCCTGAGCCAGCCATGCTGAGGGGAAAGGGAGAGGTTGCCATGCTGAGCCATGCTGGCTCAGGAATTCTGGGAGTTGAAGTCCACGAGTCATAAAAGAGCCAAGGTGGCCTACCCCTGTGAATGCTCCAACACTGGAAGTTTTTAAGAAGAGACTGGACAGTCATTTGTCCGAAATGGTATAGGGTTTCCTGCCTGAGCAGGAGGTTGGACTAGATGACCTCCAAGGTCCCTTCCAACTTTATCATCATCATCATCATCATCATCATCATCATCATCATCATTACTTTTGGCTTTCCAGAAGAGACCAAAACTTGGTTTTGCTGGTTGGCCTGGGTCCCTGAGGGGGGCTTTCCCCGCCTGACAGGGTAAAAAAATAAAATCTCATCCTCTTGCCGTCCTTCTCCTTGGTTCTAGCTTGGGGCACAGAGTCCTTGACTTATGACCACAACTGGGCCCAAAATTTCTGTTGCTAAATGAGACATCTGTTAAGTGAGCTTTGCCCCATTTTACAACTTTTTTTGCCTCAGCTCTTCAGTGAATCCCCACAGTTGCTAAGTTAGTAACACAACTGTTAAGTGAATTTGGCTTCTCTCATTGACTCTGCTTGTCAGAAGGTCGCCAAAGGAGAATCACATGAGTCCATGATATTGCAGTCAAAAATATTGCAGTCATAAATATTGCAGTCATAAATATGGGTCATCTGCCAGGCAATTGAATTTTGATCACATGACCATGGGGATGCGACAACCATCGTGAGTGTAAGATATGGTCATAATTCAGTGCCGTTGTAACTTTGAATGGTCACTTAATCAACCATTTTTAGTTGAGGACTACATATAATTTAAAATTTTTAATATCCCTAGATTTAAATTTTTAATTACTTTTCTATTTATCTTTTTATGAACGGTAAGACTCCCAGAATCACTCTGTCAGGAAGATGGGCGGCATATAAAATTAATAAACAAACAAACAAACCTTCTTCCATGAAACATCTTTTCTAACAGAAGAGAATATCTGTAGCTCAGGGTTGAAATGAAATGCTCTCTAAACTTGGCTGTTTGCTTGCAGATGTTTCATGACCCAACTACAGTAGGTAGCATCATCGGTGCTGTCACCTAGTCGGGTAATGAAACATCTGTAAGTAAACAAGCTAAGCTCAGAGAGCACCAAAAACTTTGACATCATTTCTGCATTTGAAGCAGGCACTTATATTTCCTTTTAGTTATTCCCAAGACACATAAGCAGCATTTGTCAATTCAGAGGACAATATGGCCTCTGTTTTTTTTGGGGGGGGGGGGAATGTCCCTGCGAATTCTACATCTAGCAGTTAGGATTTTTTTAAAAAAAAAAAAAAACAGGAAACAGGCAGTCACTGTCTGCTGAAAGTTATGATCCTGCATATATTTGCTTGAGGGTGAGCATCCAGAATCCAGTGGAACATGTTGTGGAGACTATCAATGGAATTAACATAAATTAATACATATTGATTAGAGATGAGGTGTAGTTTTTATATTAGAAATATTGGACTACTCACACCCAAACAGGCTTGTTTCTTTGAGCCTAGGAAAGCTATGCATTCCTGAAAGGGTCAGCCTCTTCTATAAACAGTGGTTCTATTTTAAGCACCCAACCCACAGGATAGGCAGATTTATAAATATAATGCTTTGATACAAATAGGAAATTAGGCTGGCTAAGCTGCCATCTCACCTTCCATCCAACTTTATTCTAACTATGTAAGGCATGGAAGTTGAATTTATAACACCGTGTTTTAGATTTCAGAAGTGCTATTTACATCCTTTTCATAATATAAATATGATATAGTATTTATAGAATAATAAATAATAGAGTCCTCGATTTACAACCACATTTGAGCCCCAAATCCCTGTTGCTAAGCATGACTATTACCCCATTCTATGACCTTTCTTGCCACAGTTGCTAAGTGAATTACTGCAGTTTTGTGGATGTTAAGTGAATCTGGCTTCCCCCATTGACTTTGCTTGCCAGAAGGTCGCAAAAGGGGAATCACATGACCCCTGGGAGCTGCAACCGTCATAAATATGAGTCAGTTGCCAAGCGTCTGAATTTAGATCACGTGACCATGGGGAATGCTGCAATGGTTGTAGGTATGCAAAACAATCATTAGTCACTTTTTCAGTGCCATTGTAACTTCAAACAGTCACTAAAAGAATGTTTCTAAGTCGAGATTACCTATAGCAGTGGTGGTGAACCTATGGCACGGGTGCCAGAGGCGGCACTCAGAGCCCTCTCTGTGGGCACGCGCACCATCGCCCCAGCCCTAGGCCTTCAGCTGGGTTTTATAAAACCTTTTCGCTTCAGGACTCCACCGCCATGTGCCAAAAAAAAAGGTTCAATCAATCAGTCAATTTCAACTTCTCGTGGGAAAAAAAAAGATCTTGCAAAGTTGGAATTGATTGATTGAACTTTTTAGTCCCATCCAGTCTGCCATTACCACCACAGCCATGCCCACCCAATGGGCCACACCCAGCCAATGGGCCACACCCAGCCAATGGGCCACACCCACCTGGCACCCAACAATGCATAAGTGGGTTTTGGGTTGCAGTTTGGGCACTCGGTCTCTAAAAGGTTTGCCATCACTGACCTATAGATACAAAGCTGCTGACGGAGAACAAGTAAAACATCCCAGACATTTTCTTCAGTTTTGCCCACAATCCCCTACAAGTGGCCCACACATTAAAGCACAAGGAACAGAAAAGGATGTATTTAAAAAAAAAAAAAAAATTTCATCTCAAATCTGAGAAAGGTTAACCTGATCACATCATGATCTGTGGGGACTGATAAAAAAAAAAAAACAACGTCAAAGCAATAACAAAATAAAACTAGATTGTACCCTGTGAAATGATGTCATGGTTCCGTCTGGAAAATTAATATCCGAAGACTCCAGCGTTAAACTGGACAGAGACACATCTGGAAGACTTGCCCACAGCTTTTTGATGCGTGAGCTTTCCTTGAACTCGAGAGCTTCTGAGTCAGGAGGAACGTAGTGTTTACAATCCGTTTCTTTCAAATAGCCCGGTTCTGAGAAATCTGCATTTAAAGGAGAGGAAAGTTAAGTTCAGAAAGACATGTAGAAACAGAACTGTCATCGTTTATACATTTTTTTTTTTATAAAAAAATAACAATCTCGTATTCTTTCAGGTATGAGTATACATGGTGTCCTGGAAAAAGTCACCTTCGTCTGTCTAGTTACCTTTAGGAGCGTGGGTTACTAGTACCGGATCTGTGATGTAATCGTCAGGGCAGATTAAGTGGTGTTTTTTAAGAAGGGCACCGTCCACACACCATCTGAATGTAGACTTCACTAGGCAAATAGACATTTAAGAGAGGTAAGTTTAAAAAAAAAAAAACTTTTCCCGTTATTTCTACATAGAGGGGAATAGAACATTTTGGAAGGGAAACTGAGGCCAGTACAGGTAATCTTTGACTTACAAGCACAATTGGGGCCAGAATTTCTCTTCTAAGTGAGATGGATGTTACATAAGTTGTACCTTATCTTTCTACCTGTTTTTGCCATGCCACGAATCACTGCAGTTGTTAAATGAACCATGTGGTCATTAAACGAATCCGACTTCTGCCACTGATTTTGTTTGTCGCAAGCTGGCTGGGAAGGTTGCAAATGGTGACCACGTGACCCAGGGATGCTGCAACAATTTTAAACAAATAATAATAATAATAATAATAATAATAATAAAGTTGGAAGGGACCTTGAGGGTCATCTAGTCCAACCCCCTGCTCAGGCAGGAAACCCTATACCATTTCGGACAAATGGCTGTCCAGTCTCTTCTTAAAAACTTCCAGTGTTGGAGCATTCACTGCTTCTGGAGGCAGGTTGTTCCACTGGTTAATTGTTCTCACTGTCAGGAAGTTTCTCCTTAGTTCTAGATTGCTTCTCTCCTTGATTAGTTTCCA
>NW_015386458.1:1497471-1507028 GCF_001527695.2 Protobothrops mucrosquamatus
TTTTAGCCTCCAGTCCCCTAATCATCTTTGTTGCTCTTCTCTGTACTCTTTCTGAAGTCTCAACATCTTTTTTACATCGCGGTGACCAAATTTCGATCGATCATCTGACCGTGGGATGCTGCAACACGCATCCCCTCTTTCAGTGTCGTTCTAACTTTCAACAGTCGCTAAACAAAGAGCTGTAAGCTGAGGACCACCTGTAATCAATTTTCACACCCATCAAAAAACCCCAAAAAGAATAACTTTGGTGGCAGGAATTTTCATAGGAATTACCCTGGGTTGAAAAATGAGAGCAAACAAATAAAAAAAGGCTTTCCTTTTGTCTCTTCATCGTAATTCTAATTCTTCGAATTTTATAGCAAACCAACCAAACAGGATTCCTGTGCCTTGCCATCAATCCTTCCCATACTGAAAAGATCAAATCAAATCCTTACTAATTTCTAATAAACTAAAGGATATTTTTCTTCAGTTATATTAGGATAGTCCTCGACTTACAACCATTTTTTTTTAGTGAACTTTCAAAGTTACAACAGCACTGGAAAAAAAAATAACCGTTTTTAACGCTTGCGACTGTTGCAGCGTCCCTGCAGTCACGTGATCAAAATCCAGACGTTTGATTTCATATCTAGGGACGGTGGCAGTGTCCCAAGGTCACGTGATCCCCTTTTGCAACCTTCTGACGCTCAAAGTCAAAGGGGAAGCCAGATTCACTTAATAAATGTGTTGCTGATTTAACAACTGCAGTGGTTCACTTAAGAACTGTGGCGAGAAAGGTTGTAAAATGGGCCGAAACTTACGTAACAATGGTCTGGCTTAGCAACTAAAACGTCGGGCTCCATTGTGAGGGCAGGCCGGGGATTTCCTGCCAAAGGGAGCACAGAAAAGGCCCGTTCCTTCACCTGATGGCTTGGCCACTTGGCGGAAGGTTTCTGGAACTTCCTGCTGGTGCAAATTCAAGAGCCTTTCCTCTTCGGCTGTGGCCCTGGCCCTGGCTTGGATGATGTGCCTTTCCAGCATTTCTGCCTCCATTTGTCGGTGATTATACTCTTCCCGGAGCTGTGATTGTCATGGTGAACATTTAAATATAGATTAGATTCATTTGACATCAAAGTACAAATCTTTATATCAGAGGTGCCCAACCTATGGGTCACGGCCTAATACCGGGCCACGGCTCTTGGCCAGCGGGCCTCGTGAATGGCTGGCCAGTGCACACGTGCATGTGCGCATGCTCACCCCCTGCCCTTGTGCCGACGCTAGGCAAGCTGCATGCCTCACGTCGGCACTAGCCGAACCACGAGCCATGGGGCGCTAGCAGCCCCATTTGCGGAATGCACATGCTCACGGGCCAATTCACGTGCATGCAGCCTCATTTGTGTCTGTGCGCATGTGCGCATAAAGGGGCCTGTCCCTCCCTTTCCTGCCGCCAACTCAGAAAGGTTGGCAGCCCATTTTATATTATATGCAAAAAAGAAGGATTCTGCTGAAGACACAAATCGACCGTTAACTTCTGATTAAGATTCAGGTAACCTTTATTGTTATTTTTTACTTGAGCACACTGGCCCACATTAAAAATTAAATTCTGTTGCCTGCTCTTAAAAGAAAGTATATGTCTACCCACAAATATACATAACACACACACACACACACATATATGTACACCCATACCTATACCCATATATACATATGTCAATTTTGAATACATAGTGAAAAGAGGAAACTTGAAAGTTCATAAGGTTGATGCTATATGGAACAAAGCTGCAACTGAATCTGGATGTTCTGCTTTGGATACCACAAAGCCCCCTCCTCCCAGAAGGTCACAGAGAGGATGTGTAGCTTTCCAGACAATACTGCAGACTATGGTCAAGCATCGCTTTTTATGCCAGGATTCTGATTTATTGTATTTTATTTATTCTACTTTTGCAACATAATTTATATACACACACATTTATGTTTACTAATGTTATAGCAAACATTATATATGTTATGTTTGTGTATGTGTTTCTGTCTTTGGATATGTCTATTGGTCTGCCTGTCTGTCTGCCTACGTCCTACTGTTCCAAAATGATTCAATTCTGAATGGTGACTAAGCAGAACATTCTGCAAGCTTAAATCACCTAATTCTTATATCTTTTCCTGAACAGAGCTAAACGGAAAGTTTACCTTTCGCAACTCTTCCACAAAGTGTTTGTGATGGGGATTGTTTCCTCCATGTGATTTGATCATGTTATCCACCATGTCTGCTGCTATCACCTCTGAAGTGTATAAGCTCTTAAAAACTTTGGTTAGCACATGGGAAATATCCTAAGTGGGGATAGGAGAAGAAATAATCAGAAACAGATGTAGAAATATTTGATGATGATCCTATAATAAGAGTGACAGCCGATTTCACGTCAATAATACTACAGTTAATTAACATCTTGAAAACTGGCATAAAGCAACCTTCAACTTGAAAGTTATACATGTTCAGTGTTAAAAATCTTCAGCATGCATTCAAATAATTAAGTTGACAGTACAGGTAGTCCTCAACTTACAACCATAATTGAGCCCAAATTTTCTGTTGCTAAGTGAAACATTTAAGTGAATTTTGCCCCTTTTTATGACCTTTCTTGCCACAATTGTTAAGTGAATACTGCAGTTGATAAGTTTGTAACATAGTTGTTAAGTGAATCTGGCTTCCCCCATTGACTTTGCTTGCCAGAAGGTCGTAAAAGGGGATCATATGATCCCAGGACACTGTGACCATCATAAATATGAGTCAATTGATCACATGACCATGGGGATGCTGCAACGGTCGTAAGTGTGAAAAACAATCATAAATCACTTTTTTTCAGTACTGTTGTAACTTTGGTTACTAAATGAACTGTTTTAAGTCGAGGACTACCTGTATAGTGACAATAAGTTTAGCAGCTGAGCTTCTTGCTATTATGCCTACTAATTACAGATTACAGTGACAGAAAATAACTTCTGTTTGAAATTAATGAGGCTTTTTTTAAAATTTGGACCAAACTACATTTGTCTGAAATGGTGTACACTGTAGGGTTTCCTGCCTGAGCAGGGCGTTGGACTAGATGACCTCCAAGGTACCTTCCAACTTTCATTATTATTATTATTATTATTATTATTATTATTATTATTATTATTATTATTATTATTATTATTACTACTACTACTACTACTACTACTACTACTATTATTATTATTATTATTACATATAGTTGCTTTCACTCACTATTGCCAAGTTCTGATGATTACAGAGGCTCCTCAACATACATGCAACTGTAAGGGATCCTGCCCATCACAGTCGCATGTCATGATGATTGTAAAATGCTTTGGTCACACGGCCAACCTGTTTTTACAACCTTTTTTGTCGTAGTCATTAAGCAAACAAGGCAGCCGCAAAAAGAATGCTACGGTCATTAAGCAAACCAATTGTAACTTCCAGGTTTTGACAAAGCCCTTGGAAAATGTGATCAGGTGAACATGGGATGCTGCAAATGGCTATAAATATGGCCGTACTGTCCGAAGTGCATTAGCATAATTGCAGGGGCATAACTGACCGTCAGAACTTCCGAACCAGGTTCTCACTCACTTTTTCCAGTAGGTTGTAACTTCAAACAGTCGTTAAGTGACCAGTTGCAAACCGAGAACTACCTGTATTGAAAAAACAGCTTGCCTATTCAGCATTACAGGTAGCTCTCGACTTACAACAGTTCGTTTAGTGACCATTCAAAGTTACGACGGTATTGAAAAAACAGACATGGCCGTTTTTCATACTTAATGTCCGTTGCAGCGTCCCCGTGGTCACTTGATCAAAATTTGGAAGCTTGGCAACTGACTCATATTTATGACGGTCACAACGTCCCAGGGTCACGTAATTCCCCTTTTGCCACCTTCTGACAAGCAAAGTCAGTGGGGAAGCTGAATTCACTTAACAATCGTGTTACTAACTGAACAGCTGCAGTGATTCACTTAACAACTGTGGCAAGGGGGGTTGTAAAAATGGGGCAAAGCTCTCTTAACAAATGTTTCGCTTAGCAAAAGAAATTTTGGGCTCAATTGTGGTCATAGGTGTACTTATTACATGAAACTGTCTTTGAGGAGCTGTAGCTAGTGAAAAAAAATCCAATTATTACATTACGAATGAAGGTAAATATACATGTCCCAGTATAATGTTGCAGGACCCAATCTGGGTCGGTCACTGGGATCAGAGGTTTAATCTTCCAAGCTTTCGGACTCCCATTTTCGGGGAACTTCTGTCTCATCAGAATGTGAAACATGGCGAGACACAAGTTCCCTAAGGATGGGCTCCAGCACAAGTCCAAAATCTCAGAAGACTAAAACTCTGGTTCCGGTCACCGACCCAGATTGGATCCTACAATTATTACATTGTTACACAATTTAAAAAAACACACAACATTATACTGGCCTCAAGCCAAGTGCAAGATGTTCATATGTAAAATGCTAAAGTTACAATGATTTCAGTATTTAGGATCTTCTATATTCCTGTAGATTGTATACATTTATATAGAAGATGGGGCAGAATTGTCCAGCGTTATTCCAGAAGATAGGTCAAGAAACAGTGGCTTTAAATTACAATCAATCAGAATAGAGCTGGAAGGGACCTTGGAGGTCTTCTAGTCCAACCCCCTGCTCAAGCAGGAGACTCTATAGCAGACATGTCAAACACAAGGCCCGGGGGCCAGATGTGGCCCAAGAAGTGATTTCATGTGGGCCGCGAAGCCATCCTGGAAACAGTGAGGGAACGGCCCCTGCTGCCTTGGCCCTGGCCCAGGCCAGCCGAGAGCCAATGTACAATTTTGTGGTGGCCATCTTGGCACTTGCCCCGGTGGACCATGCCTTGGCACTTGCCCCAGTCCCACCCCCTTCTGCCAGAGACCCTCAGATCTGTCCCACTCCTGCCCAGGCCTCCATAGGCACCCTTGATGCGAATGATGTGGAACTGGCCACGCCCACCCAATAACCACACCCACTCCAACCATGCCCATCCAATAGGCTGCACCCACTCTGGCCACCCCCACCCACCCCCAGGGCAACCGCAATGCTGATGCGGCCCTCAGTGAAATTGAGTTTGACACCCGTGCTCTATATCATTTCAGACAAGTGGTTGTTCAATCTCTTATTAAAAACCTCCAGTGATGGAGCACCCACAACTTCTGAAAGCAAGGTGTTAATTGTTCTAATTGTCAGAAAATTCCTCTTTAGTTCCAGATTGCTTCTCTCCTTGATGAGTTTCCATCCATTGTTTCTTGTCCTGCCCTCAGGCGCTCTGAAAAATAAGTTGACTCCCTCTTCTTTGTGGCAGCCCCTCAGTAATAACAAGAAATAACTCAGTTGTAAATCAGGAATTATTTTCTAACTCTAAGAGCTGTCAACTGTGGAACAGACTCCCGGAAGTTATTGCTTCTCTTTCACATCCTCAGAAGCCTTGGGAATGAACAATATAAAACTGAAGCGAGTGAATAAATAAATAAATGTTTCTGGGTACTCACTAGGGTTTTCTTATAATTACAACTAAGACTTCCCTGGAGGTTATTCCAATTTGAGTTTAGGAATTAGTTTTATGAGATACAGGACAAGGGGGGAGAGAAGAATTACCTTCCAGACACTCAAAACTCCCAATGGGTTTTTTGAATCCATTCCATAGGGACCATATAGAATACAATCATTAGTTTCATAAAAAGTATATTCCTAGATTCATCATCTCTAAAGATCCCAATTTATGTGAAAGCTCAGATTTCTACAAGCTGGTTATAATCCAGCCTAAGAAGGACCCTTATGTATGCAGGTAGTCCTCAACATATGACTTTGATGGAGTTCTCGCGTTATAGTCTTATGTTACAGCAGTTGCAAAATTTTACAGCATTTTTTGCAGCAGTTGTTAATACAGTAGTCCTCGACTTACAACAGTTTATGTAGCGACCGTTCAAAGTTACAACAGAACTGAAAAAAGTGATTTTTCACACTTTGTAGCATCCCCATGATTACATGATCAAAAGTCAGATGCTTGGCAACTGACTCATACTTATGACGGTTGCAGTGTCCCGGGGTCATGTGATCACCTTTTGGGACCTTCTGACAAGCAAACTCAATGGGGAAGCCAGATTCACTTAACAACCAGGTTATTAATTTAACAACTGCAGTGATTTCACTTAACAACCATGACAAGAAAGGCCGTAAAATGGGGCAAAACGTACTTAACAAATGCCTCATTTCACAACATAAAGTTTGGGCTCAATTGTGGTCGTAAGTCGAGGACTACCTATAGAATGCCACAGTCATCAAGCATGCCAATAATTTGTTATGGGCACAATTTTACTGAAAATCAAAAGTGCTAGTTTTTAGCAAAACCTTTGTAAACCGTGATCACGTGAGCCCGGGATGCTGTAAATGCAGCCATTGTTTGGTCATGTGACGACAGAGCGTGCTCAGGTGTCAAAACTGGGTTGTAATTAGCCCTAAGTAGGTCTGGTATAATTTTTAATGGTCACTAAGCAAGCTGTTTTAAGTTGAGGATTCCTCTATGGCCAAAGAATCTACAGTAAACCTACAGACATTTCCACCACTTTAAAAAATATTGTGCCTAGTGTAGATTCTACTTTTGAGTAAGAAGACTAGCACTGAATCAAAAGAAGCTAATCTTTCTCCATGCATGTTCAATATTTCGATTCAGTCCTTCCTCCCAGCTAATATTTACTCATCTCAACAATTTTTCCCAGTGAATAAGTACTGGAAAATTTTAAAAATGGAACAAATGGCAAATCTTCCTCTTCCTGCAGCAACATAAGCAATCCAATCTGATCATTCCTAATGTTTTGCTTCATTCTTAAACACAAACACTGACACACATACAGGAAATCCTGATCACAAAGCTTCGCTCTCCCGAACCTCCGCCAAGTTTTGGTGGCTGGTTATATTTTCGTAAGCTCGCAAGCAGCTCTGGAAACATACTGTTAAAGATAAGGGATTTTTTCCAGGAAAAAATATAAATTATTAGAATTGGTCACATAGTCAGTTAGATGTTCAGACTGAATTTGGCTTTTTTGTTCACATGTCGAGTCCTTCCCAAGGACTTGGGATAAGCAGGTGTTGTTTCATAATATTAAAGGTATTGTCACAGGGTTAGGGGTTAAGCTTAGGGTCTTTTGCAATTGTTATTATTATTATTATTAAATCATTCTTCATTGTGGTTCTTATCCCTGTGCAATCAAAGTACTTACAGTATTTTCTGAATAAAAGGGTGCGTTTAAATCCTCTATGAAAGAACCCGTTTATAAAATCGACATATTTTAAATATTTTTTCACCTTCTTAAAAAACCATAAATTGGGGTTTTAAAAAACATTTCTCTCCACCGCCCAGATAAATGGGCGACGATAGAAATGTGTTAAATACAATCAAATCATCAATGAAAAGGATTGGAAA
The DNA here is from genome assembly GCF_001527695.2 of Protobothrops mucrosquamatus. NCBI lineage: Eukaryota > Metazoa > Chordata > Lepidosauria > Squamata > Viperidae > Protobothrops > Protobothrops mucrosquamatus. The sequence goes on from NW_015386458.1 coordinate 1,504,913, forward strand.
GGTTCCTCCACGCCCGCTGTCCCTTCTGCTGCAGGTAGATTGAAAAAGCACTCTGCACATGCCCAGGAATCCTGTGCCTCCGGTGCCCCAAATACCATCCCGAGGTCTATGGGGGCATGTGGGCACAGGAAAGAGACATTGCAAGTCGCACTCTGCCCATGCTCAGAGACACCCCAGGCTAGGCGCCCCCCCCAAAAAAAAATCGCCCTGGAAAGGAGGGGCGTTTGCAAGGTTACTGAAGGCGAAGGGTGCGGCAGCAGAAGCGGGAGCGGCTCTTCCTTCACCTGAGTCAGCTCCGAGGCGGGCCTGTGCCTGTACATGGAGGGCTCGGGGCTCGGAGAAGCCCTGGGGAGCGCCGCGCCCATTTCCTCGGCGGGCAGCATCTTCGCGCAGCGCCCTTTTCCCGGTTGCTAAGAGCCTGCTTTCTGACAAACGAAAACCGGGCCCTTAGCAACAGCGACTTCCGCTCATTTCCGGAAGTCGCTTCCCCCGCCTCTGAGCTCCGATCTTTTCCAATCTGGCCCGGCTAATCCCGTCGTTTGCCTACCATTTCCCAGAAATCATAGCCAGCGCGCTCGGCCTTGTGGGAAATGTAGGAGTAGAGATGGTTTTATTTAGCGGCCGGCTGGCTGGCTGGCTGGTTGGCTGGCTGTTTGACTGGATGGATGGATAGATGGATGGATGTATGGATGCATGGATGGGTGGATGAGATTATATTAAATAAAAAGAAGAGGAAGGAAGAGAGGGAGGGAGAGAAGGAGGGAGAAGAAAGAAAGAAAGAAAGAAAGAAAATTAATTAATTAATTAATTAATTTCATTTTGCCTGTGTAAAGTTTGGCCATCTCCTATCTCACAGGCAAAATAAAAACACAAAAGTAACATTTCATTATAATTAAATGCAGCTGAATTATAATTTGGCTTGTTCACGTCTGTCAGTTTAGGGAATTTAATTTTAGATTAAAAGGCACAACATTTTTTTTTAAAGGTGGAATTAGACAATGCTAATTGTATCCATTACAATCAGCCAAGATAAGATACCATATGATAAAGTAGGAGAGGAAAGGAGAAAAGATAACTTTTATTGTCATATTTTTCTGTGAACACACTTGCACAAATTAAAAAATGAAATTCTGATACACGTACAAACACACACACACACATAAATTACAGTCCATTTTCAATACATAATGGAAAAAAGAGTCTTGAGCGTTAACAAGGTTAACGCTATATGGTACAAAGCTATTACAGATTCTGGATGTTCTGCTTCAGATACCATAAAGCCCCCTCCTCCCAGAAGGTAGCAAGAAAACCGGTCATAGAGAGGATATGTAGCATTCCAGACAATACTGCAAACCCTGGTCAAACCGCACTTATATGCCATGTCCTGGATAGAAATGAACTTCCAATAACCTTTTCTGCCATCCTCACCATTCTCTGCACCACCTTCTTATCCAAAATAGTAATGCATTCCAGATCTGTTTTGATACCCATTTATTCCCTTTGCTTGTAATAGAAGTTAATTAAAGATACATGGATGCCAAAGCATATATCCAAATTACTAAATTTATTATTTCTTTACTGGATTTGTTTCATGTGGGAACTCAAGGCAGCGTACTCTTAATTCCCTCCTCCTATTTCTTCTACTATAGTAACACCATAAAGCAGGGGTCCCCAAATCCTGGGTCATGGATGGGTAACACCAGTTTGTGGCCTGTTAGGAACCTGGCTACACACCTGGAGGTGAGTGATAAGCCAGCAAAGCTTCATCTGGGGGGAGAGGGTAGGGAGAGGGTAGGGGAGTGAAGGAGGAGGGAAGAATCAGTACGGTCAGTGGGAGAGGCAGATATGGCGGGAGCAGAGGACCATATCAGGTTAGGGGAGCACGCACACGCTATTTACAAGCTTGTGGGCGCTCCTGTCCTCAGGTCTCCACTCGGTTCCCGGGAGACTTAGACCCTCCGGCCCGGGACCTTCGGCTGATGTTATGTAATGCCAGGTCCGTGGTAAATAAGGCCCCCCTCATACAAGATCTTATTCTGGAGGGGGGCGCGGACCTGGCAGGTATTACTGAGACCTGGCTGGGCGTAGAAGGTGGAGTTCCACTGGTTGACATCTG